>NC_023173.2:2100000-2272500 GCF_000231095.2 Oryza brachyantha
GGGGGCCACGCTTGCTTCTCCTAGCGTCCATGAGAGTTTTTTTTTTAATGAGCGAGAAACTTATGTTCACTAGTTTTTTTTTTAATTCTTGAGAAAGTACTTCAAGCTATTATATTTTTTAGTGTAAAATATGTGGTACCTTGAGGTACATTATTTTTTATGTAAAATATGTGGTACCTTGAGGTACATTATACTTTGAGATACCAAAAATTTATACTAAAATTCTTGGTACCTTGAGATATTTTTAAGCACGGTAAAAAAAGCCCTATGTTCAAACCTAGACAAATCGTCTCTTAATTAGGAGTTTTAATAGGATACAATTAAGTTAAGCAAGAAATAAGCATACCTGTCTAACAGGATAGGCAGGGAGGGATGTGAGGAAGGAGGATGGCGTCGGGTAATCCGTCATTGCGACGTAGACAAGTGCATTCTCCAGCAATCCAGGTATCGCATCCACGTTGCCTCTGCGTATATATATAGCTCAATTAATTAAGTAATCACATTTTGACTAATAACTATACTACAAATATTTTCCCATTTCATAGTAATTTTCAGTAATTGAAATTAACGGTCAAAAGCATATTGTTAATTAAATATAAAACTTTATATCAGAATTATCGGTACCAGGTGGTTTCCTATTAGAGATTTGTTTTAGTCTAACGAAAAAAAGTACCTTGAGGTATCGGTTTTGAATTATTTCTGATCGTTGGATCTAGCAGTGTACATCCTACTCAACTAGATCCAATGGTGAGAAACGATTTGGTATTTATCTAAGGTACCGGTATCTCGAGGTACTTTTTGTTAGGCCGGAGCAAATCTTTTTTATTAGTGTCACGTGTAAAAAAGCATTAAAAGTCAAGAGTACAAGATAAACAATAAATACACATGTACAAGCATACGTACTTGCACATATTAAATGTATGGGTGAGTTGAGCCCTCCCTGCGTCGGTAGCGAGTGCTTTGTCCAGCTCACTCCATGAGCTCCGTAGCACATCGTAGCAATGCTGACTTTCACTCTGACACGTACCATATGATGCATAATAGTCAAAGTCTCATTAGCAAATTAATTAAAACGATAGAATATATATTTAGTGTTACATATTTAATTAGTTACTTGAAGGCTATTATTATTATTATTGTTAAGCACCTTGAAGTCATTGGAGATGACGTCGTAGAAGGAGTATGGATCGGATAGGCCGTAGAAGCCAAGAATTGGTGCAGAGGATGCGACGGCGCCCATGACAATGTGTGGGTACTTCATCCTCATCCATGCAGCCAACACTGTTTATTTGCATTTTTCAAACATATTCAAACGAATGATTAATCCAACGTGGTGCAATTTCGGTCGATATATAATATAATGTTAGGAGGGGTTTAATTAAAGACCACACACAATTAATCATCACACTAATTTTCAATGGAAGCTTATATTAAGTTGTATTGAGTTACATGCGCCAAACAAGTTTAATCTAGAAGTTTAAACTAATAAAGAAATTCAGACAATATAATTCATCTATATATGCTTCAAAACTCCCCTCGCGCGAGGGCCCTTTAAGCCTTAAAAGTACAATAAAAGTGAGATACAATTATTGATTTACTTGTGCGTCGGTTCGGATTTAAAAGTGGGACCTCATGCTACAAATCATATTCAATTTAACCCCAAAACTTAAGTTGACAGAGAAAGTTGGAAAATTCACTTATACTCTAACAATTACATGCGTTAATTAGTTTATCCCATCTTAGCAACATAAATCTATGTATAGTGTTCTTCTAATACGATAATAAGTGTATCAGATGAACAGATCGTCCTCGTCCTTAGATTTATCGATAATTACCCCATCTTTTCGCTTCTACTTATACTTATAATCTAAAATTTAAATTTTAAACTTAAAATTTAGAGTTGATTTTATGGTTTTTATCGTATATTGTTTTTTAACCTTGGGTTTTAGATCGCTAAGAACATATATATACAATTTTATTTATAAATTATTTTTTACTTATAAATATGTCATTTGGTTTTGTTTCTCTAAAAAACCAAATAATCACCCCCATTAAGTTGTGGTCACGCTGTTGACAACCTGATGAAGTAACCGGGTCACCTGGTTAATACTTGCTCATTTTTTTTATTTGATTTCATTGTCTTTTGGGTATATATTTGATCATTCAGTTTATTCAAAATTATTTATATTTATTAATTATTTTAAGATTTGATTTATTACTAAAATAATTTCAAGCAGGATAAATAATTTTATATATTTGAAAAAAAACAAATGATCAAAACTCAATAACGTCAAATATAAAAAGCTGAGCACTTAAAAGTCGGAGATCTTTTAGTTTCTTGCATTCTAAACAAGTGTATTCTTTATCAAAAGCTTAGCTTTGATGGATCCAGTCAGTGTCGTGTCAGTTTAACCAACCACTTAGCCTTTTATATTAGCCAATAAATCAAAGTAGGTACTGGTCATTTTCTGTACTACTCCTGAATCCCTGATCAATTAATTGCACAACAGAAAAGCATTGTTAACTAACCCCTTTCAAGCCTCAATTAATAAGCTAGAGCATCTGCAGTTAGTTTAACTTAAAAACAAAAGTACATGTCAAGGTTTCTGTGGTATTCGTATTGTTGCCGTAGTCGACATGTCGGTGCCTCAATGACACCTGCCGTTACCATGAGGATGCCGGTTTCTAGGAGATTATCAAACTTTATATTAAAAAAATAGAGTAATTTACTACAAACTCTGTTTTATAGTGTAAGATATCTGACTTTTTTTTAATTAGAACGTTTGGTCATTCGTATTATTTAAAAATTTAATATAAATATAAAAAAATATCATGTCGTGCTCAAAATTCTTTTGATAATAAAATAAGTCACCGGTAAAATAAATGATATTTCTATAATTTTTTAAATAAGACAAATAGTCAAACATTATAGACAAAAAGTCAAACATCTTACCTTATGAAAAGGATTGAGTATTTTTTTAAAAAGAAAGCATCGAAAGTACTATAATTTTTACCGTAAAATTTGATATTTCCAAATGTTTTATATTTCTAGGTATCAAGTATTTCTCAAAGATGATAAATTGTCCTAAAAATTATAGTCTCTTGTTATTTGTATGGCACCTTGTTTAAGGAACTATTAATCACTGAAAATATAAATGAACAAAAAGTTAGTTAATTAAGCCACTGATGGATGGTAATTAGTGAGCTTACTGCCGCCGTAGGAGCCGCCGAAGACGACGACGGGCGCGGCGTGCGCGGAGAGGTTGGCCTTGAGGCTGAGGATGAGCTCGGCGAAGTCGGCCAGCGCCTGCGTCGTGGTGAGGTATCCGGTGGTGGTGGAGTTGCTGTACGCCGCCGCCGGCATGGAGTCGCCGTAGTACCTGTGCTCGACGAAGACGAGCATGGCGCGGAACCGGGGCGCCGTCTCCCACATGAGCCCCGTGTTGTTGGCGAAGAGCTCGATCTCCCCCTCGTTGCCGGCGTACACGAACACCGGCGCCGCCCGGCCGCCCCAGAACGTGCCGTTCACCAGGTACCTCTGCTGGAACGTGGCGTAGCTCGCCGGCAGCGCGTTGAAGTGGTCCAGCCGCTGCGTGAAGCGCCGCGTCTCGTACTGCACCTGCGGCGGCGGCGGCGGCACGGCGCTGCCGCCGCCGCCCGGCCCCGCCGAGTACCGCCGCAGCATCGGCAGCGTCGGCGGCAGCCTGCGGCGGCCGCCAGCGCCGGTGATCGCGTGGCATGATGATGGGAGGAGGGACGGCAAGGTCAAGAGGAGGAGCGTGAGAATGGCCGGCGCCATGCTGCAGCTGCAGCGAGAGCAAGAGCAATGGTGGATGAGAGATTGGTGGTGCAGCAAAGCAAGGTGATCTATATAATCTAATCTAGCTGGAGATGATCGATCGAGATGATGGGATGAATTGAATTCAAAGGTGAAACTGATCGAAAGATTAAGAGGATTAGTGCATGCATCCATGCATATAGGTAGGTAGATGACTTGCAGGCGAGATTCGCGGGAGGAGATGGCGTGTCAGTTGGAAGAACGATCCATGGACGCGCTGCTGCTGCCGCTTGTTGACCTCTCCCTCCGAAACGAGATCTTTTGACTTAAGTCACACTGACTGACTGATATGTGGGCCTGCGAACGGTCAGGCTCCTCCCTCCCTCCTTGGCCAGGTCTAACGGTGTGACCGTTCACACGGCCATTAATCCGCACAAATAGTTCATATATAAGAAATTTTACATATACAATTTTTAATTTATGTTTGTACATATAAAGCTTATTTTATGTATTAAAAATTTATATATAGAAACAAATTAATTTATAACATGCAAAGTACTCGTAAGGAGTAAGAATTAATATCTACATGAAAATATCATCTTAAAATATATCCACAAATATTGTACATTAAAAGTTTATATATAAAAAAAACATTGTGAAGTTCATATATATAAAGTGTTCTTATGGATTAAATGACAAACCACAAAACTTGTTAGTTTTATTCTTTGAGCACATGGCCCATAAATACAGTCCCCATCATCAAACCGGTTGCTTCGGTCATGTGGCCCATCTAGTAATAATGGGAGAGACGGCCCAATCGTTTATATATATAAGATGCTGTAATATAAAAGTAAAACTATTGATTTATTTACCAAATTTATTATGGAACTGATTTGAGATGGAGCATCACTAAACATAAATATACAGAGCTTATTTGGTTTGCTACCATGCCAAAATGTTGGTAATGCCAAATCATAGGCAGGTTTTCTGGTCATGCCAATATTTTAGCAACATGTCATGTGGGAGTTATTAGCAAATATTGGTCACAGATCAAATTACTATTCAAGGTGTCAATATTTTGTTTAGGCGAATTTTCACTTCAAACTAACATGCCCATAAAGAACATGGAGAGTCATATATAATGGGCTTGGTCCGGATAGGAGTAATGTAAATATTGGGCCGTTTTGTAAGCCCAATAGAAAGCACAGCCCATCTTGTAGACCCTTTCCCAGCATAAAAGAAGGCCACAGAATTGCGAGCCCAGATATCTTCCAAGGTCGCAGTCCTTCTCTCGCATGCTTCCGCCTCCGTTCTATATTATAAGATTTTTTAGGTGTTTAAATTCATTTCATATATCAATATATATATTTTAATATGTGTTTAGATTCATAGACATACAAATAAATCTAACTAACTATAAAAAGTCTTACAACGGTAATATTATTTTGCTGTCATGGTTACCAAAACTGCAGGCATTTGACAGCAAGTTGATAGTATATGACTGTGAGAGGTATAGTTGGTAGTAGCAGTAACATTTATTGGCCAAATTGGAATGAAATGAATTTTGCAGAGATGGGCCGGGGCAGCTGGAATTAGTACCGGACAACTGACAGCTGGTTAACTGCACTATCGTTTAATTGCAATTTGCAAACCACAAGGCTAGTAGATGCATGTATTCTCTCGATCTGTATGTGCCCTGCGATGGCGACACAGCAAATGCTAGCTACTCCACTGAGCAAACAATCTCACCAGCCTCACCCAAGTTTTTTTTTCCTAAGTGTATACAGTCAATTATCCGTCTTTTCCTATTTCTTCAGTTTAGGCTTTTAGATATAACTGATCGGTGGAGGTAACTTTGTTAAATAGGTTATGAAAAAGCAATGATCTAGGATATAAGTGAGGTAGCCTCGTACCTTAATGACTAGCTTTTAGGATGAGAAAAGTCCTTTACGATCCTACAGTTGGTATCAGAGTCTAACGAGTTTAACATCTCTCTGATCCAATAAACACAGTGTGTGAAGGCCTGATGGACCCATAGATACCTGCGAGGCCCATATATGGTGAAGAGCTGAGGGATCGCCGGCGGGCCATGGCCACGAGATCGAAGCTACTAGCTCCATCTCTATATTCGATATGTTTTCTGACGAGCAGTACGTGACAGTTCCTTTCCAACGCAGCCTATCTCTGCACTGTCCGACTTCTCGATTATTATTGTACGACCTGCAAGTTCTTTATAAAGTCATATCTTAGTTGATATTAAAGAGACGACCACTACGATACGAGTAATTAACTACTCCATCTCTCTGTCTGTTCGATGGGCACTGTCAAAAGTGTGACACTGTGACAGTTTCATTCCAACTCACCCTACCATCTTCAGAGCAGCAAATAAACAACATCTGCAAGTGCTAACAAGAATGGATTATATTCACAGAAATGTGTCAGCAGAACAGCGTAAGCGCACGTCGACATTTCACCGGCTACTCATGTACCTAATCACCATCCATGTTGTTATCTGACGATGACCGGGAAGAAGCTGCAGAGAAGAAGATTGCCATCAGATCAAGAACTACTTAAACAATCGATTCTCCCTGAAAATTGTGCAAATTCCTAGCAGATGCAGATATAATTAACCCACAGTTCACACGACAATCACGTACGTGTGTTCAGTATAGCTACTGTTTCTTTTTTTCGATTGACTAATATCGACTCAAGTACATGCAGTTGGTTCATGAACTAATTCCCAGTATTTTATAGTCGAGTTAGGCCACGAAAAAGCGACAGTTCAGTGTACTTCAGTTTCCAATATATATAATGATATAAACATAGGGCTGCCGGCCACATGGGAAATTCAGAATCAACGGAGGTTGTCGATCGATCCCAGAGAGTGTACATGTATGCTACAACTACTGATCAGAATCACAATATATATTGCCAAGAATTCTATCTGAAGAAGCTACAGGGAGCAGCGAACTGACAGAACGAGGGCCTGATTGTGTCGTCCATCCTGCAGTGTACTATTTTTTTCGGCTGTTTCTGCGAAGTGTCTGTGACGACCGAGCCAACTGAAATTCGTGGTATCTGGCTGCTGCTTCACGACGAAAAGCTACAGGGGCCCGACGATGATTGATCTGAAACTGATCCGAGTCTGATCAGCAGATGATGACAAGATCACTGCAGTACAGTTGGTACTGTACAGTACAAGATCCACATTTGGTTAAAATTAATTAGTGACCGGGAGAGCCAGCAACATTAAGAAACACCAGGGGGCCTAGCTTCTAGCCAGCTCCACGAGGTGGTGGACTAGGCAGTCTGAGTTCGAAGCCCTACTTCTACCTATTTAATTGATATTAGGTCATTCTCTAATATATGAGGTTTTTGAGAGCCAACAACATGGTCGAGCCTAAGTGATTAGTAGTGTTTTTCAGTGATCAACTATTTTTCCTTAGCGGTTTGCATTGCTGGATCCATCGCTGTTAGTAAGCAAATTATTATCTCGGATTATCTTCTTGATCATAAAGATAAATTAAATATTCGAAGTAACAAAATTAAAAAATAACATAAACGAGCGTTCCAAGTAGCAGAGAGCGTGTAGCAAATAATCCGATGAGTAAATTGAAAAGAACAGGGTTCATCCAAGCTTTCAAATGCTAAATGTGTATTGAAATCGGCCTGGCTTGGTCCTTACGGTTTAAATCCTAAATTCGGTAATAGAAAATGTAGAATAACTTGAAATATATACTACAATATATATAAATTACACGATAACATATATACGCAAGCGTGGTAATTAATGTGGAGAAATACGTATATACGCGTGTATATAGCTAGGTCAACCTTTGCATGTGTATTCACGTGCCAACGGCACGTATGATCGAGCATGCATATGGTGCCTAGCTTGCATGTTGGTGTTGTCTGCTGAGGAGACACCACAGGTCACAGGATAATCGTCCATGATTTGCTCCATCATATGTGTGTGTGCATTTATTTGCATGTACACACATCATGATAAATCAATTGTGTCTACCTAGCTAATTAACTAATTATTAGTTCTTTCCTAGACTTCTATGGCATGCCCCGCTACTAGCTGCAATATGATTCCCTGGCTCTATATCTTAATTAGTTTGGGAGAATTAACAATATTTAATATTAGGTTGACAATGATGTTCACAATTTGGAGTTCATAACTATCTGTCCATCTTTTCTGCTTTTGCTTATGCTTATAGGACACAATTTAAATTTAAAGAAGATTTTGAGGTTTATTTATCGTAGTTTATGTTTCAGCATTGATTTTTAGATAACTAAAAACATAGATATAAAAGTTTTATTTATAAATTATTTTTTATTTACAAATATGTCATTTGAATTTTCCGTATAAAAAAATCAAACAATCGTCCCTTATATATAAACGTGAAATCAAACTAGAGTGCAATTAATCGAGCGGCCGGCAGGTGGAATGAATTAACGCGTTATATATCCGACCGATTCATTTGTGTGACAACCAGCCAAGTTGCAAACTAAATGTAGGACTAACCAGGACTAGATCGAGAGATGTTGCAGCTGCAGAGACCATGCATTCAACCTCTCGAATCTGAGCTAACCACAATCAATTTTCCTTGCTTCGTACTTGCCAACCTTAGAACATGTTTAACGATAGAGCCCATTGTCAGCTCTATTTAAAGTCATGTCAGCAACAAGAGTCTATTTTATAATGATACGTACACAGGTAAAGTTAAATGTGGTTTCTTCGTTAATGCAATAAAATATTTTTTATTACGCTAGTTTCGTTTTTATACTTCATGCAAGAAAATTTCCTTTAATAAATGCAAAGAGTCGACTCTAAGCCGTTGCCATGTATGATAACAAACTTTTCTCTCTCCTACCCTCTCTTTCTTCCACATCACCAAATTTGTTTATGTTGCGATTGAGAGTGTCAGCTAATAAACATTTTGTATGTGCCCTTAGCATACGTAAGCAGTCCTCGTTGGCCCTTTCTAAACTACTTTCTTTGATATCCGTTAATACATTTTTAAACTGCTAAATGATATATTTTATATGAAAAACTTCTAGACATAAGTGCATTTAAAAAATCAAATAAATCAATTTTCAACCCTATAATATTTAGTTCTCGATTAATCATATGCTAATTATATTTTCTCATTTTAAGGACTAACCGGCTAGGTATAACCTCTGAAATGAACGTGCCCGTTGTCACAGCTGTAATTTTTGTTCTTGCATTTTTCTCTCTTGATCAGTTCAGGATGAAGGATTTGATCACGTCGAACATGCATGCTCACTGTTTCAGCACAAAAAATTTTAGGGGGGCAGAAATTAAACTCCCCCCCCCCCAAAAAAAATATTTATAATTCGGAACCACTTTTGGGTTGAATTTAAAGACACCATTTTTTTGGCCGGTAAAACGATGCAAAGCAAAGCAACGAAACAAACAGGAACCAGTGGATATATATACGAG
Source organism: Oryza brachyantha (assembly GCF_000231095.2). Classification (NCBI taxonomy): domain Eukaryota; kingdom Viridiplantae; phylum Streptophyta; class Magnoliopsida; order Poales; family Poaceae; genus Oryza; species Oryza brachyantha. The sequence continues at coordinate 2,109,249 of NC_023173.2, forward strand.
GGTATTTATTTTCGATACCCAAACAAATTAAATACGGGTACTGCAGAACGTGCAGTGTACTTAGTTTTAGATTTCACAGTGCATGCATGTAAACAACGGCGCATCTCTTTCAATAAGTCCATAAATGCAATCCTACCACTAGCCGTTGGGGTAATTGCACCACCCATTACTACCGATCTGATCCACTCTTTCCATCCACTAGCACACAGGAAATTAACTGAAATAACGATCAAACTAAATTGAAAGGCCAAAATGTTCATCGAAGTTACAAAACTAGACCAAAATATATCAATCGTCGGAGTTACAAAATAACATATATTGTATATATAATAATTAAACGATGGTTAAGTCAAACCTTTAGAATTTTCAGATGTGCCAAACTGAAACGGTATAAAACTGAGTAAATAAGAGAAGTCTAAAAAAACGCTAAAAAAAACCGGCACGAGGACATGCGCATGCTTCTTATTTTGTCACCATGTTTTTCCTTTTTATAAGTTTATATACCAAAAGATTATATGTTTGATTCTTATTCTGAATTGTTGTACAATAGTACCTATTACGATATCACAAAGTTTATGTATTCAAAAAATAATTACTCCATATGTTTCAAAATAACTTTATTTTTCACTCATCTCATACATACTAATAAAAAAAATAGAATCTCACCTCATCAAATCCGAATGTAAAATTTTTCTAATCTAATTTCAATGTATATGTTCCTAATTTGAGTTTGTCAAATAAAATAATTCCTTAAAGATGAACTTAATTTATGACAAATTAAATAAAAGAGGATAAAAATGATGTTATTCTGAAACATATGGTGTATATGATTTTTTAAAACACCGTTTCACGGTAAACTGGAGCCAACACGAAGGTGTACGAACATTCTCCCATGAGCTTTTTAACATCCTGATAAAGTACCATATTTTCAGTGTAAAAATTTAATATCTTAATATATAAATGTACTTTTTAAGTATTGTAAAAAAGTCCTCCCATCAGACCCATCTAAGGACTAAATTAGACACAGAAAATTTTTTAAAAAAAACCTTAGATATTAAGAAAAAAACTAATATTAAAAATGAGCCTTCGAACCTAGATTTACTAGCCTGGTGTTTCTGCCATTTTCCTACAAGCTTGCTGGGCCTTCTCCTGCCAGCATCTATCTGAGTTGATATATACATCGTGATCTATCCATCTCTGCCAATATATATTTACTGCCGTCACCAACCAGCTGCAGGTAGCCGAATGGATGATACAGTAATGAGCAATACTTCCACTGTCTGTGTGTACTCGATCGATCACTCGTCAGGCCGTTCCAGTACACACAACAGCGGACAAAAGTACAAAAACGTTTGGTAGGCACCACGCATGCATGCATGAGCAACCGTATGCTGGCACAACATGACAACGACAATTACAGTGATCCTTTGCACAGTAACACAGCTCGATTCTCTCAAATTTCTGCCTAGCTAGTTTGGATTTGGGGCGCCTATTCTCTGCAGTATTGCTTAGTGACGACTACATGGGTTCACCTATCGGTGAGTAGTACTATAGGAGGATCTCAGATGTTAAATTTGAGCCATAAATTTTGTAGCTTATACAAAGCTCCTTCAAAACACATAAATCTTATACGATTTTGACAGGAACTAGTACATTTTATCTAAAAATTTCAGTGAAATTCCTAATATGCCCATGGAGTTCATACTAACGTGGACAAAAATCACCGTCAAACCTACTAATTACCAAAAAGATTGGTAGGGCAAGGGCAAGAATTGGATTCCAACCAAACCAGACAGTCTGTTATCGCATTCCGTAAGTTAGCAAAACCACACCAACAAAAATAAACCGCACTGTTGTTTCTACGACATCAATTCAAAAGCGTTCACCACAAAAAAAAAAGGAAATTCCGAGCAAATAAACAAGTTTATGCAATTATGTTGGGTTGCAAACAGCATCCAACTCTGAACTCTGAATTCTGAATTCTGAAGAGGTTTTCAGGTACAGAGTAGATAAATAGAGGCACATGAGGCACGGCCCCATCCCCCATGTTCTTCTTCGCTTTCATCTCTCATCACTCTCTCTCTCTACGTACACATGCTAATCTCAAGCTCAAGCTAGCTGCCTAGCTCAGCCACAGTGGTAGGCTAGCTAAGCTAGCTCGATCCGATCGATGGGCAAGAAGGGCCTCGCCTCCGTCTTCTCCAGGCTCGTCGTCGGCGAGGCTGTCGGTGCTGCCACCGCCTCGCCGTCGCCGTCGCCGTCCCCGGCGCCGTGGTCGTGGCCGTCCTGCGGGAGCAACCCCCGAACCGTCTCCTCCCGCCACGACGACGGCGATCACCAGGCGTCGTGTAGTGATGCTGGTGCGGCTGCGGCAGTCGCCAGGTCGCGGCGGAGGATGGCTGCTGGGGAGATGTACAAGACGGTCAACTCGGTGTACTTCGACTACGCTGACGCCGACGGCTACTCCTGCTTCGACGACGAGGAGGGAGCGGTGGACGACGACGACGATGACAGCTTCTCCACGACGACCGCGTCGGAGGAGTGGTCGGAGGCGGTCATCCGCAGCCTCGGCCGGACGTCCACCGACCGCTTCTTCTTCGACCCGGGCCCGCCGACGACCAACTCCATCCTGGCCGTCGCCGCCGCGGCGTCGGAGGCGAAGATGTTCATGGCGTCGTCAGCGGCGCCGCCTCCACTGCTGGCGTCGTTGTCGACGTGCCAGTGCCACAACGACGTCGGCGGCGAGAAGGAGAAGCTGCCGGAGCCTCCGGCGTCGCTGGTGGAGGAGAGCGTGGCGGTGGCGGTGGAGTCGGATGACCCGTACCACGACTTCCGGTCGTCCATGGAGGAGATGGTGGCGGCGCACGGGCTGCGCGGCTGGGACGCCCTGGAGGAGCTGCTCGTCTGGTACCTCCGCGTCAACGGCAAGCACAACCACGCCCTCATCGTCAGCGCCTTCGTCGACCTGCTCATCAGCCTCGCCGCCGCCGCCGCAACAACCACCACGAGCAGCGGCCGCAGCACGGCGAGCACCAGCACCGCCTGCGACGTCACCACCACCACAAGTCCAACCTCCGCAACAACAACAACAACAACGGAGCCATGCCGATGCGGTGGTGGATCATCTGGTGCTTCCTCTGATGATCTGGAGGAAGAAGAAGAGGAGAAGAAGGCAAGTGGTGATCTCAGTAGGAGCAGAAGCAGGAGCAGCATAGCACCAAGTACACTTGCTGCTGCTTAATTAGTTCTTGATTAATTCTCTTAATTTGATCGATCCTAGTGATTAATCCAGCAGATTACCTGGAATTAGATCCGGAAAATGTATTCTTTTTTTGGATTTTTTTTCGTTTTTTAGTCTGTTTTTTGTATTTTCTTATTGGTATTATATATTTACAAGCTGGTGCACATATATAGGTTGGAGGGATCCAATGTACCATAGTATTAGTATATTAATTGGGGGGCTCCATACTGTATTATGAAAATGAGATAGGTTTGACTCTTCAATTCAACGGTCGCTAATTAACTTAAGAAGCAATTCATCATGACATGCTTTTTTTTTTTGCAAACATTGTACAATAATTGCTCATCTGATGCCCTGATTCATTGCCCTGCCTGTTTTTACTTTGGTGCAAATTAAACTTGCCATTAAACTTGCAATATTGCACACAATGCTTGCATGCATCCGTGAGAAACTGCTCAGTACAACCAGTGAATTGTTTGCATGTTTTTATAGCAAACAACTGTGAACAATATTGTACAAAAAATGGCCACTTAATTATTCTCAGCATCTAGAACAAAAGATATGAAATGTCTTGCATATCTATACACACACCATCATCATGCGGGGGCATTCTAATCGGATCATGCGTGCTATTGTTCTCAAACTACTATCTACTCTATTCGTCTCTGTAAAGACTTGATTTTTATCCCCTTTATTTGTTTTACAGAGAATTCAACTCATACGCAATCATGTAAAAAGGATATTAACTGTAGTCTTTTTACCTTGTTACAATATTAGTACTGTTTGATTAACAAACTTGTTCTAAGTTATTTGTTTGATTTGAAGTACAAGCGACATTTAATTCATTCCTATACCCAATTGTTCTATATAATATATATGCAATCATCCGTACAAAATGACCCCTAACTGGATCAAGTACTCTCTCTGTCCCAAAACAAATCAATTTTCATATAATTTTTGACTATTCGTCTTATTCAAGAATTTTTTTTATGATTAATATTTTTATTTTTATTAGATGATAAAACATACTTTATGTATGACTATTCTTTTTAAAAAATTGAAACTTTTTTAAATAAAACGGATAAATAAGTTGATTTTTTTTTCAGGGACGGAGGAAGTAACAAACTAGTGTTAGACCAGTGAACTACCAAACACCGATTCCCCCCCCCCCCCCCCCCCCCCCCAAATTTATCAATTTCTAGTCGTAATTTCTTCAACATATTTTGTCGCGGCATGCATATATACATACACACACTAGCGTAGTACTTAGTAGTACTTAAGTAGTACTACTGATGATGCTGTGGTAGCTTCAACTGGACACAAAGTAGCCCATTATCCCGCGGTGATTACGCGAGTAATGACATGGAGATGGAGCACTTAAACTTAATTAATTAGACAGCCGACCGGCTAGCTTGCAATAGTAGCCATCTGTTAGATGCTGATTTAGAGTAGTTTTATAGTTATATACTCTTTCTATCATTTTATATCAGTTTAGTCAAACTTTTAAAATTTTAACTATTAATAACATTTAGAATATTTAGTTTAAAAACACTAGGAAAACATGGATCAATGGGTCATAAAATTATTTCAATAACACAACCATTTGTTTATTTGTTTATATCTTTTAATAAAAATTACAACCAAATACTCTATCTAATTTTTTTATTTAATATCGTTGACTTTTGGATCTACGCTTAGTTAATTACAGTATTCAACTTTTTTGGAAATATGCGAGATTACAAGTAATAATTAAAGTTTCCTTTAATAATAATTAAATTATAACAAAATAATTAATAATTATATAAATTTTTTGAATGAAAAGAGTGATCAAATATAGACATAGAAGTTAATGACGTCAAATATATCTCCAATTTTACACATCATATATATATATATATTCTATTGCAATGAGTAGAGAACTGCGTGCATGTGCACATTGGATGGAGTACCGGATTATTATTAATGCATGATTGATTAACGGTACTAAGTACCTTGCGAATTTTGCGTGCACAGTAGCTAAGCTGGTTGGCGAGAAACTGACGTTGCCTTGATACCAAGTCATCATCGTTGCGTCTTGCCGGTAATTATAATCAGTCGGTGATCGATCATGCAGATAATGTTTTTTTCTATTACTCCGTGATCCTATATATTGGAGGCTTTTGTGGAGTATTTACAATGTCTAAAAATATAACTTTTACTTAGACAACTTTTTAAATATAAGGTTAAGATGAGAAATGATTATGATTGGTTGTGATAAGAAAATATATAAACAAATTGATTGGTATATGAGTATACCGTGCTTGTTCCAAAATAAAACTATTCCTAAGTCATTTCATACATATTAATATTAAAAGAAAATGACTAGTGTTTCTTTCACTTTATTATATACCAATAATGTATTTGAGTTACATTTTTATTGCTTGAAAGGTGAAATTATTTTAGGCTAAACAAAATGATAAAACTAAAGTTATTTTGGGTCAGAAGAGTAATTTATTGATACAAGGAGTTAGGTGGAAAATAGTTAAATTTTGAAACATTTTTTAAGTAAGTATGTATTTTTTTTAATATTTTAAGACAACGAAAGTACTATGAACCAAGGCATGGTCGTGAGCATTTTGTCAGTAGAATTATCAGGGCATCCTTTTTAAATTTCTAAATACACCCTTCATCTAAAAAATCACCAGTTTCAACCGATAAATTCGGATATGGGTATATTCAGTGCCGTAGCTATCAACGTATTCTTTTTATGACGAAGGTACTCCAGTAAGTACTTTTTCAAAAACAGAGTATTTTTCTCAACATTTTATAGAAAACCTTTTTACGGGTGTGATTTTTTGACCTTTTCATGTAGTATATTTGTAAAAAAATAAATTGTGAATATACATATTCTTAGCGACTTAAAAGTTAAGACTAAAATGTAAACTGCAGTAAAAAACTCAAATTAACTCTAAATTTAAGATTAAAAATTTAAATTTTGGTTTATAAGTATAAACAGATGTGAAAAAACACAAGGTCTTTCTGCTATTTAATGTATTCGTTGGTATCCTTGATGGTTATAAACTAATGTCATCTACTCGTTTCGTTCCATAGTGTAAGACTTTTTAGCTATGTCTAGATTCATATGGATGCTAATGAATATAAACATATGTAAAAATTATATACATCATTAATCGATGAATTTAGACAATACTATTAGAGTCCAGTAATATAAAACGAAGGTAGGAGTAGCCAGTATATCCATAATCTGTTGGCCGGAATACACAGTAGTTCTACTTTGGATTAAATAAGGGGGACATTGCACGCAGGAGGAGTAATTTCGGTGCATGTCGTCCCTGCATGCACTGCCTTGCCCTGCCCTGCCCTGCCGTGCATCGGATTTAGGTCATTTGAGCCTTTCAAGAGCTGACATCTCTCCATCGAGTGGCTGCTTTTGCTGAAGCTGATCGAGCTACCTCAATTTCGTAGCTCGCCCATCCACGGTAGTAGCGGTGGCGGCATCGGTTTCGTTGCAGCTGCATTTATGACCTTCGAGCTCAAACTTCAAATTGAAATTCACAACTGTACTATACTACTAATATCGGTCTCAATACATAGTTTCGTGACATATGAACTAGGCCTTATTTAGATCTCAAAATTTTTCATCAAAAACATCACATCTATGTAATTAGTTTTTTGTTTTATCTATGTTTAATGCTCTATTTAGATATTTAAAGAATTGATGTGATGTTTTTAGTGAAAAAATTTAGGGATCTAAACAAGGCCATAGTTACCAAGACTTTAAATTAGATAACCGAGTCATATCAGTTTTATGCGGATGAAACTTCTCTGTCATCTCATGAAACTTCCTCATTTAATGATTCTGCCAGGTCAATAATTTTGCTAATGTGCCACTCTATTTAATATGCATGACACCTCATAAAATATGTATTAAGACTGGCATACCACTAGTTCCGTCAGGCCTGAATATGATAATAATGGTGCGTTCTCCCTCGCACTGTTTTTATTCTAAAATAAGGTTATTTTTATTTATCTTCTCTGTTCCAAAATTAATTTATCTTTAGATAATTATTGTAGCAGAGTTTGTGAAAATAAAGAAAAAATAAATCAAAATTAGATAAAGTGGATAATAATTGCATTGAGATTTTATAAAGTGAAAGATAATAGATTTTTTTAACTTTTGTATTAATATGTGAAGTAAAGATATTTTTGGGACGGATGAAATATCATACTCCGGAATCCGGATTGCCTCCAGAATCACAATTGCATCTGAACTTTCTATACATTCTACTGAAGATATAGTACTAACAAAACCATCATCAGTAATTGCAGAAAGCAGCTGGAGCTTACATAATCTGAACTTGAGACTATAAATGAGCTCATAAGCTATGAATTCAGGGCATCCCATGCAGGATGGCTCCAGCCAGAACCTCAATTTGCCCAGAACTTCTCAGTGTACTACAGTACTTCTGCATGCTGTATTAATCGGTTGTGTTAAACAATGTGCAGCATGCATATATATATATATATATACCAGGTATAGCTACCCCTGCACGTTCATGATGAAAAACATTTTCATAACTGTTTCTGCTCCCACCCAATAGAAAGTATGAATACTATTAAATCTCATGTGAATGATATAACTATATGTATAGAGTTTGTACTTTCTGTTGGAAGAGAGAAGAAATATGTATAGAGGTGTTTCTACACCTTAGACGTGAATGGAATAGCTACACCTGATAGTAGGATAGAGGATTTATATATATATGGCGACCATGCATGCGAAGATATTTAAGCATCCAAATAGAATTAAACATACTATAGTATAATAGTAACTATAGAAGATTTATGGCTGCAGTTAATGCTCAAATTATCCATTAATTTGTGGGGCACGCACAGCTAAGCTAGGAGGATCATGTTCTACTCTTGTAGGTTAATTGGGTCCGAAATGTTCTTCGTGACAGCCCAGGCCTATAGATTGTGCTCCCCAATGAATCTAAACAAGAAGGAAAGGATGAGTTGGGCTAGGACAGGCCATCCATGGGCCTGCGTCTACCACGATATATGTTGACATAGGACGGCCCGGCCCAACCTTTACAGTTTCGAGCATGGGTCCCCCGTTGAATCTCCGGAAACCACTCGAAATTTGTCGTGATTTTCGCTCAAAAGTTCGTCGAATTCTATCAATTCAAGAAGGTTCTCATAGGTTGATAACCTGTAAGTTCTAAGCAATAACTTTGTTTTAAAGAAAATAAAAATCATTCTAGGACCGGAGGCAAAGAGGCGGTCAGACCGGTGGCGTATGAGCGATCAAGCCAGTGGGAGTATCGTGGTCTGACCGGAGGCAAAGAGGTGATCAGACATGTGGCATCCCAGGAGCTGCAACTTCATCAAAATTAGCATTATCTTTTATCCGAAAAGATTTGTTCTTTTATAGTCATACCATCACTCCATAGGGTAGACTTGATTTCTGTGTTACACTTTTACGATAAAAGGAATTGTTGAATTTTCTAGTGACACGGAAGAAATTAACCTCTTTATGTCTACCAGAAAAAAATTGACTCTCATTTTCTACGCCTATCTAAACCCCTGGACACTCCTTTGATTAGCTTTTCATCGAGCTTCCTCATGCGTCCCATGTCTCTGCTATCTGCTATGAATTATTTTCCATTCTATTGTGACACCTTTGAGACACTAGAAATTTACAGTTTTTTTTATGGAAACCATTCATTTATTTATAAAAGTTATATATTCCAAACACATTATTACATTGATTCCGTCTTATTTCCAACATACACGTTCTTTTCTGACTGGAGCTGGTGCCTCATAGGTGTATTCAATGGTGGTCCCGGTGGGCCCAGGACCAACAACAAAAAAAATTCTAATACAAGCCATGTATATATGTAAAGAAAGAAAATAAATTCTATGAAGAGAAGAAAAAAATGTTAATAATATGTTATGGTGATTATTTTTTGATGATTTTATAGATGTGTTGTCCTCCTGGCATTATATATATTTACGGTATTTACAAAACTACATAAGATGGATCATCCAAACGTAATATCCTAGATACGCCGGTGTGGTGCCTAGTTGTATTTATTTATAGACAAACATTTCTAAAACAATCTTCTTACATATATAAAGAATGAGCCAATTAACCAAACATAGGAAGACCTGAGAATACGTTTACCATGTTTGTGTCCTACGTACACGATGACACGTCAGCCATGACACAGAACAGATCGTGTCACGAGCTTGGCGAAACAAGTAGCGCACACAGATCACATCTGGACACACAAACACATCCAACACTCCTAATAAATTCCTCACTAATTAATCACATACTTAATTACATAGCCAAGAACATACTTGCAATAACTAAATCCAGCTGCTTAATTAATTATCTCTCTCTACATACATGGTCACCTTCATGCAAAACCAAAGGTCATGGCCGTACACATTCACACACAACGTCCTAAACAAAAACGAAATTGATTTAACACACACTAGAAATCAACACTAAATGACTAATTAAATTAATTAACTTGAACTGCACGAAGTACAGATCGAAATTAAATCAAGCACCTGTACTACGCAGTACCATTCTACTTTGCTTCAAATTTTCCATGGATTTTAAATAGCTTTTGGTGTACACATTTGTACCGGTTTTTACTTTGTCGTTGGAACCTGGAGGGATCGTGTCACCGCCTCCCCGGTAACTTCACCGAGGTACGTGGCATTGGATGCAATCGCCTAGCGGCGGGGATGGCCGTACGCCGGCGGCGGAGGAGGAGGGGAGGGGGCGGCGAGCTGGGCGCAGACCTCGGCGAAGGCGGTGAGGATGGCGGCGTGGTGGGCGGGCGCGTTGAGGGCGAGCAGGCGGCGGAGCATGCTGCGGAGGTCGTCCCAGTGGCACAGCCCCATCTCCACCACCATCTGCACCATGCTCTCCCGGAAGTCGGCTCGCGGGTCCGATGACTCCTTCTCCACCGCCACGCCCACGCCCACGCCGCCGCCGTCGTCCTCCGCCGCCGCACGCTTGCCGGCCTTCTGCTTCTTCGTGCTGTGCTGCGTCCTCTTGCTCCCCGGCGGTGCCGCCGCCGTCGTCGCCTTGACCTTGTGCGGCGGCGCAAGGTACGTCTCTTTTCCGTCCTCCGCTTTCTTGGCGCCGCCGCCGCCGCGACCGCGGGAGGAGGAGAAGTAGCTCGCGGAGGAGTAGCCGGTGCTGTAGGTGGTGGCGGCCGAGGAGGAGGAGAACGACGCGGCGGAGGACGACGACCGGAAGTAGTAAGGTGACCAACCACCACCACCTCCTCTCCCCGCCGGCACCTTCGCTGCCGCCTTCTTGCACGACGCGGCCGACGACGGCCAGACGACGAAGGACGCCAGGCTGAGCAGCCTCGGCCTCCGCGGGCGGCACCCGCACCCGGAGTCAACCACCGGCACGTGGCGCCGCCGCCCCACCGGGAACTGCCTCCCACCTCCACCGCCGCCGCCGCCACTCCGCCGCGCCATGGACGACGTCGACATGCCGAGCTCGACGTACACACCAATCAAATCCTCGCTTAATCAGCTCGACACGATAGCTTAGATAGCAATCTAGCAAGCTATGCAAAGCTAGCTGCAGTGGCAAGTGCGGTGCGAGTGGTGATCAAGATGCTAGCTTGCATTGCCACAGCTGCTTAGCTATATATAATACGCTAGATTTGATTATATAAGTGGGTAATTAATTAAGGCGGATTGATTAGCTAATTAAGCTGGTTGGGGGATTTGATTAGTGGTTGGGCCAGGGTTGCTCACCCATCGTTTCCTTCTCCACTGACCGTTTGCATTTGCATCGGAGTTGACTTTGACCGCCAATTAACTCTTCTAATTTTATTCTCTATGTCTTGCCCGGCTTCAATTGCAGAACCGAATTTGTATATGGATAAAAATTATAATATACTCTCTCGTACTAAAAAGAATAAATTCCTAACTATACGTTTGGAAATGGGTTATGCCTCAATTTGTAGCTAGTAATTGTTTTTTTTAATGGTGGGTGTAGATGAACATAAAAAACACACCTAGATTAATCCAACAAATAGAAACATAGAAACTAAAATATACACTAAATTTTAGAATATTTATAAGTTGTACTAGTCTTTTTGGATTGATTGTAATCGTTTAATTAAAAGAACAAAACCATAATAAATAGAAAACATTCAAATTAATTTGCATATATACATAGATAAGTCTCTGTGTAGAAAAATATATATATTGATCACCGTAACTCACAAGTCACAGCTAGCTAGCTTGCTGGAAATTTCAGTACTGTTTGACGTGTACATATATATTATAAATATATAGTGTGAATGAAAAGGAACTGCACCCCGATCCGTGAGGCCATCGTGTTCAATTCGTGGGTACACTTGCAGCGGCTTAATTAATTATTACTTTACTAATTGCCATCAACTCGAACTTGTGGAGTCTTCTTTCTCCTTGTTTACATTATTAACTAAACCTTGATGGGATGTAATATGTATGTGGAATGAGATATACTATGTTCACGTGATCAGGTTGGAAGCCTCAACCAGAGTTATCTGAGCTATCCAGCTGGGTCCATTAGATCAGCTGATAATTAAGGCCTATAAGTAAAAATATTAATTAAGTCAGGGGAGCATATGGTTTTAGCCGGAATTTGCTAGGGACATCCAAAGCAAGTATATATGTACTACCTCTGTTGATATTTTTATACACGTTTTACTATTCGTCTTATTTAAAAAAAACTACATAATTATAGCTTTACATATTTTATTTATTGTTAAATATACTTTTATGCATATATATAACTTTACATATTTTTAAATTTTTTAATAAGACAAATAGTCAAACGTGGATAAAAAAGTCAACGACGTCAAACATTTAGGGACGGAGGGAATATCTGTTAGCGAACCCGAAAAATGTGATATGGCCGAGAGCACCCTAAAAATCTGTAAATTTGTTAGGACCTTATTTTTTCGAATTTATTTGTATTTATACTTATAAGTCAAAATCTAAATTCTAACCTTAAATTTAGAGTTATGTTGGGTTAATTTTTTTCATCATTTATTTTTTTAGACTTTTACTTTTAGATCGCTAAGAACACATATATAAAATTTTTATTTATAAAATATTTTTTACTTGAAAATATGTGGTTTGGTGCTTTGCAAAAGAAACCAAACGGTGGGCTTGTTGGAAGACACCGTAATACAAAATGTCCCTTCGGCCACAACATGTACAACTTTTATGCCGTCTCTAAAAAGATTAAAACCGTAGCACCAGCTAGTATCAGCGAGCGATGCTGAAAGAGTGTCATGGCGAACAAGGAGATAGATTGGGAGTGCAAAAATTGGGCATTTTGGCTTGAAATGACAAAATAGTCGTCCTCTGTCAAATTGCCAAAAGTTTTTAAAGGTTTCTTAGGACTATGCCATGCTTTTACTGGTCCGCAAACAAATATGATTTTGGATGTGTCCCGGAAGAAATTTTGCCATGATTGGATGCATGGGAGCTAATGTAATTTGTACATATTAAGGTGATTGATTGTGTGTTTCATGGAAAAAGCCAAACATCGTATTTATAAATAAAAATAATTTGTGAATAAAATTTTTATATATGTATTCTTAGCCATCTAAAAGCTAATATTAAAAAATAAACTTCGATGAGAAAACCCAAAAATAAACTCCAAATTTAAGCTTTAAAATTCAAATTTTGACTTATAAACATAAGCATAAGCGAAAAGACGGAGTGAAAACCTTTCGTAAAAAAAAACTCACTTTGAAAGATCATAGTCAAAACTTATTTCAGAATCATTTTTTTCTTGAAAAAAAAGATAGTAAGCATGCAACAGAGACCACTAGCTAGCTAGCTAGTGAGAATAGTAATTATGTGATCGTGTCAGCTATGAGATCGATCGAGGCTCTAGCAATTGGTACTTGAAGCAGGACGACGACCAAAGCGTACGTTGGCAATGCTGGCACGTTACAACCTCATCAACCGCAAGCTAGCCAAGGTTTGGTGTTACGGAGTGGCAACGACTTACTTGCAAGCTTAGCCACATATACATATATAAACACACATGCATGTATGGTACAACGTATAATATACGTATACAACGTATTATATATGTATAAATCTAGTGAAAAATAAAACATCTAATAACTTTGAAACAAACGTAGGGAGTAGCTATCATGCATACATGGTTGATCGATCACATATATATTGTATAGTTTTGCCATATATATCTATCTTTTCATACACGTAAAGCCTTCTACTAGCTCATTTTCAACTGAAGTGACACGTAGAAGCTTAATTAATTTGTAGGCAACGTATATCCCCCCCTTTTTTTTTGTAGAGTATACACATGTGGTACCACGTGATGTTTCCCTGCATGTTTGGCCAGTCGATCTGAGCTGCAACCACATTTAATTACACTGTCTATCTCTGTTCATGCATGTAGATCAATTAATTTTAATTTTAACCCCCAATCATGATGTATTATTTTTATGGTGAGTACTCCTGATCGGACGAATATATTACTGCAAGAGATGATTGATTGATCGATGTTACGTTGTGTAATGATCTCTCCGTATGACGACGTTGACTTTTTCACGCACGTTTGATCATTTATCTTTATTAAAACTTTTATGTAAATATATGAAAATATAAATTATAATTAAAATACATTTAGCAATAAATCTAATCAAAATAAAAATAAATGATACTTATGATAATTTTTTTAATAAAACAAATAGTCAAACATATATAAAAAGTCAATAACGTCGTCCGTTGAAACACGGACGGCTAATTACTCATATAATGCGCGATGATTGACGTGAATATATATTCAAATATGTACGATTTGGATTGCGATTGTACTTTGACTAGCTTAATTTGTTTAGATGGTGACATATATATGTACGTGTTTCACATACCTCCGGCCGTGCCATCATCCCCAGCTCCACACGAAACGCCGATCGTCGATCGAACGGAGAAAAAAAAAAGAACAACACCGCCATACAATGATCGTCGTCGATCGTTGGTCCTGTTCGATTTGGAGGATTTTCGAAGAAAAACAAGACAAATTGAATTGGTTTTTGTCGAATAAATATGTCCTACAAATTTTGTGGGAAGACGCTCTAGTTTGATGTGTCTTAGTATAATTTTGGCATTTAATTCTAAATTTTGGTGGAAGAAAGTTGTAATTAGTCTGAATGGCTTTTTTGTTATGAGGAGATTCGATCATACAGAAAACACATACCACAACATCATACGGCCTACTTTATTATACATGCCAAATTGTGTATCTAACGGATATTCGAAGTACCATAGGCTAATGACGAATCTTTGATCTCACCGAGTTCCGGGTTTTGTGCTATTCGGCCCTTCTCAAAAACAAATTACGAGAATGAACCGGATTAAAAACTATTTTCAAAATGAACCGTTTGCTCCGCAACAATCCCCTGCCATTTGGATGGGCCTAACGCCACGGTATCACCGAGTCCTGATGTGGAGATAAAGGACCTCCACGGGAGGCGCGGAGCAAAACATTTTATTTTCAAATTAAATTTTAAAACATATTTATTTTTATAATTATTTTTTAAAAAGGTCAAATGCCATTGCGGCATTGAGTTACTATCGAAAGCGTACATGTGTGCACGCGTGATATATATGGCGCAAAAATTTAGACATTGGTGCCTATGACATCATGACCACATTAGTGCCCTTCCCATTGGAATAAATGATTTTGGTGGAAATTGGTTTTATTGGTCCAATAATTTTCTAAATTCATGTATCTAGAAAGGGCCTTAAAATTTTGATATGAATGAATGGGTAATACAGAAAAATTGGTACAGTATAATTTTCAGCTACTGTTTGGTCTGTTACTCTTTCTAAGAAAGGTTTAATGTTATCAAAATTTCGATAGGGTAGCGATTCAGAATGGTCCTACATCTGTAAAACGTAATTGTTTTAACCAATGTTAACAATAGATCGGTAGATAGGTAGAGAGGCTAAAAAATCATATAGAAATTTTCGACCGTACCGGCGATTATTTGACTTACATATACCAATCCTTTTATTCTAATTCTGCATTTTCTGAAAATGGTATGAATTTCTTTCTGGCCATTGCAAGTTAAATCATATTCATGTTGAATTTCCGAAGACTTTTCGCCCCAGCTTTTCGCTTATGCTTATATTTATAAGTTAAAACTTAAATTTTTAACTTTAAATTTTAAAGTTTTTTCACATAAGTTTATTTTTTAGCATTGACTTTTGGATGACTAATAATAAATGATACACGTATAAAAGTTTTATTCGTAATTCATTTTTTCTTTACAAATATGTTATTTGGCTTTTATCCTCTGCTTGCATTTTGAGAAAGAACATGGGCACAGTACAAACGTACGTACAGGCATTCGCTCTTGCGTATACAGTAATCTACTACTACGTATACGTTAATACGTAGGTACGTGCGCTCCGTATCTGCGGTTGCGATACGTATATACGGGCGGGTATAGTAGACCAGTGGTCAAACAGACGTCAGGATGTCAGTGGGTGGGGCCCACCTGCAGATTCAGGCTGCACTACTGGCTAGGCCAGGCCATCATCAATCGTCTCGCACCCTCGACACTGCAACCCTGCAGAGAGAGAGCCAGCCAGCCAGCCAGCCGAGACGTCGCCGTCACGGATGGCGCCACGGTGGCCTGAGCCGGCGAGCCCACGCCGCAAAACCGGACACAAACAACGCCGCAGTAATTAGGAGGAGTTACCGCGAGCGATTACCGTGCACATGTCTGACAGGATACGTCCGTTCCGTCTGCTGGAGCATTATGCTGTCGATCTACTCTGTCCTGTATTGATTCATTCATGCATTCTTGGTTTTTCTTTAGGTTAATCATCATGGTTCATGCCGGTGTATATCGGAACAGACTCATGCCTGCGCGATCATGGCTGCTCCCTTTTGCATGGATTATTAGATAAGGAATTACTCCTGGATTAATTGATGGCCATCGATCATGATCATCATCGTCAGATTCAGACATCAGGGCAGGACCAACGTTCATGGCTGGATGAACGGACATGCAGGGAGCCTGCAAACCTACTATGCCAAGACCACGTACGTTTTCCTCGAAGCTCTCTTGAGATGGATCCATGTCGGTGCATGGATGCTAGCGTCGCCCTCCGCTCTCGCATCATTGCGTTCGCGGAATCCAACGCCATCGTCGTCCTCGATCGGTCGATTTTGCCTGCTAGCTGCAGCTACCTGCAGGTGCAGCTATGGCGCGGAATTCAATGTTTATCCCCGCCAATTCGGTTCGAGCTGCGCCGTCCATGGCAGCGTGCAAACCGCCGGACATTCTCCGGGAGGAGGGATCGCCGATCGCAATATTCGCATTATCGATGATGAGGACGACGACGACGATGATGCGTACGTGCGAAATATTCTCCGGCAGGCAGAGGCCTCGATCTTTCTGCTAACATTCGCGCAGGTTGGTGCAGTGAATTATGAGATTTTCTTCGGTACAACAAAAACTACCTCAAGCTCAACGTTACCGGTATCTCACGGTATCAAATTATTTATGATCGTTCTTTGCTCAACGTTACCGGTATCTCACGGTATCAAATTATTTATGATCGTTTGATCTAAGAGTGTGATGAAAAACGATTTGGCACCTGTAGCTCGAGATACTTTTTGTTAGCCGTAACTATCTTCGTGAATTATTGATTGCTGCGTTTTCGACCCATTGGTTGGCAAAACCATATATATGCAATCAAGATTCAAAGAAATGGAAAGCATATGCAATCAATTTACATTACCTGTTTAATTACTGCTGCATGCGTTCTAAAAAAGATTTTATTTTAAAATCATCCTATCGGAGATAACAACCTTGACTAAAAGTAGAATAATCTCTATAGGTTCTTTTTAGTTTCCTTTTAAACTCATTAACTGTGTGCCGGCTATGACGGAGACCGGGGATGCAAAATATTTTCGTTATCTAAAAAGACTAAAAATATATAATCTCCACTTTAACAACATTAAAGGCATTTGTCTCTCGCTCTACCGAATCACAATATATTTTTTATCCTCTACTTCGACAAATACTACGGCCGTTAATGACAGGGGCATATCTAGCATAAGGGCAACAGAGGCTTGAGTCCCCGCTACCCCGTTAATACCATGGAAGCTCTCATTAAGATCATCAAAAAATTTATGATAAAGATCAATAAAAAGGAGACTAAAACTCTATTTAACTTATTCAGATCACCTAACCTTATTGACTATATCCATCACTGGTTAATGAGTTTATGCGTGACAATGAGATTAGGAAGATAAAGGATTTTTAGACGGGGGAAGCATTACCTTGCACGGTTGTATTGCTACTATTTTTCCTTCCTAGAATGTACCCTCCGTACCAAAATATAACTATATTTATAATTCAAATTTACACTATAATTTAAACACTTCTACATCAGTTTTTCATGATTTTAAATATTCCAGAGCCAATTAGATGGCTACAAAGGTAATACAATCAATTCAAGATGCAGAAATGGATCACTAAAGTGACTAAATGAGATTTTTTTAAGCTAACCTTAGAATTTGTTAAACAACGTAAAAATGTTAAATTTTAGAATGGTGGCAACAGTTATTTCTAGGTACAAAGTACTATCTGCGATTTGGGACCGATGGAGTATTGATGTATTAATTATATTTTAGCGACTACCATGTACTATTCACCGTGCATCAAATGTGGGCAATGTACTATTCACCGTGCACTAAGATGCCTGTGCAGATCATCTAAGAGCATCCCAACAGCTCATCTATCTTATCCTCCATCCTAGAAATAGAGGATGAAGAGTAAAAGTTAAGCTCCAGCAGCAGAACCTCTATCTCATCATCTATTTTTGAATGTTATCTATATTAGGAGAGAGAAACTCTATATTTAGATGTTCTCTCTTCAATCCTCCAAAACTCCAAATAGATATAGAGGATGTCATATATAAATCTGCTGGAGTACAAAGAAATATGAAGGATAAAAATGTTTTAGATGATCATCTAAATGAAGATATGGATGACCAAGTTTAGATGAGCTACTGGGGATGCTCTAATGGTGCACGGGCATCGTATCAGAGCTCGAAAATAATGGGTAGAACAGCTCGATTTCTTTCTTCTTTCTTGGCCATGGCCTCTGCATCCAAGCAGCACTGTATCATGATTCATGGGTGTGTCCTGTTGCTAAAAAGAAAAGAAAGGCATCAGATCTGGGAGAGTACTCCTCCATACGAGACGACTGCGAGAGAGGCAAAAAAAACGGACAGAGATGAAGAGATGTACGTAGGGCTGTGTAATTTGTCTGAAGATGCTGGTCCTCCTCTCCCCTGGCTTTGGCCCCGTCCGGCCAACACTATAACTATGTCAGGCGTCTCTCTCAGGCAACTTTAATTAATCGGTGTACGTAGCATCTTCAGTGTATCAATTTAATTGTTATACGACCTCTAAGCTGATGTGTAGGGGTGTAAACGATCGGAAAAAGGTCCTCGTTAGTCACATGATTATCCTCCTTCCGTCTTCGTTTACTTGCCACTGTTGAGCATTACTGTTTTAACTCTGACCATTAATAATATTTAAATGATCGATTAATTAGTGATTGGTGAAAGTTACATGCATGGTTACGTCACTAATATAACGTATTTTAAATAACAATATTTTCCAAAAAAAGGACGGACGGTCAAAATTAACAAACAAACAGTAACTAGTGTCAATCATTTGAAACCAGAGGTAGTATTTCTATTGGATATAGAATTGAAAATTTTAGAGCTAAGAAGTAGAAATGATATTTGGAAGTCGGAGATGGGATGGTGCTACTTAAGTCATTGTAACCACTAGGCTACATGTCCTTTCACTATAGTAACTCATATTGCAAACAATGTATAAGATCATAGTATTTAACTTAGCACAACTATCTGACAATTACATATTATGAACCATCTTCCTTTTAGTCACGTACTGAAATTATGGGTTTAACGGGGAGTTCATCGAACTCTAGACTATGGGCCAAATGAGTGCTAACGATTCTAGAAATGCAGTTTCCACAAAAAAAAAATAATAAACAAAAAAAGGTTGATTGAACAGAAAAGATATTCGTGGTCCGATTCCATATCTTCTTTACCATTTTCATTTCCATTTGCAACGCTTATCATCTCAAAATGGTATGATATGTTTCACAGTTTATACCTTTATAAATAAAATACTAGTATTTTTACAAATAGACCTAAAAAACCTATTTTTGAAACAAACAACTTTCAACACCAATAAAAGTGACGTTGAGATCCTACAGCTTACTGTGTATGCAACTCTCTTACCATTGTGGTAGCGGTGACACGTTGAACTGTGACGTGGCCAAGGCGAGCGCCAAGGTCCCTAGCACCAAGCTATTGGAGGTTGGCACAAAAGATGGCTTAGGCCGTGTTCGGTAGGCAGATAAGTTGTCTTATGTTACTCGTTTTTTCCTTACGCATGCTTTCCAAATTGCTAAACGGTTATTTTTTAAAAAAAATTTCTATAGAAAGGTTGTTTTAAAAACTCATATCAGTCTATTTCATATTTTTAATAATTAATAATTAATTAATTATGTATTAATCTATTGCTACGTTTCCGCGTCGAATGAGTTAACCTATCCCCTTCGCGACGAACACGGCCTTAGTCATGAAAAAAGTTAAAAAATATTGACAAGAAGATCAATGTCGGTATCGTTAGCACCGAATACTTTATAAAAAATGGTGTGTTCTTGGTATAATTTTTTTAATAAATTTATAAAAAATACTAGTTATTAAAAAGGATTGAAATGTGAAAAAAGGCAGCCCAAATGGTGATGTACTTGTAGCAAGCTGCTGCTGATCCCGGTGACCTGTGCACCTTAACTTTGCGAGATCGATCGATCTGTCGATGAGCCCGACGAAATGAACACCAATGGAAACAGTTATAGTTATACAAACTATACGGATAAATAAAGATAAAATTCTAGGGAGATGCAATAGAATATTTGGGTTGCACTCTATGTCTTAATCTCTTATATACGCTATATATATCCACAAGAAAGAATCAGTGCAATATAAAATAAATTATAGGTTTTTCTCCTTGTTTAATATTTTCCGCTGTATAGCGTATAGCATAGCATTCGGTCAGACTGGATAATATATAGCTATCGGTCCCTGTAGAATGCTACTGTGTGCACGGCCACAGCAGTGCATACTCCACTATTCATGTGAGGAGCGTAGCCCTTATAAAATTATACTCTATAAATACATCATACAGTGGATCTGCAATAATTAGTACTACAGTAGATGTTGCAGCAAAGGACACCAATCCGGCCATGGCGCTGGTAAATGCGTGACTCAGGCGTAGTCGATCACTGTTGCTGATTGGCAAGGAGGCAGATGCAGAGTACTCTGGGCCCAACAGCACAGCCTTGTCAGCTCTCACTCCTCCGAATCAGCACTCCCTTAATCCATTTTTAAAACCGGTCTTAATGCATAAAACTAGTTTTATTACATAGTTAGCAAGATAACCGAGCCATATGAGTTTAGGGATGAAACTCCCTCATTTAATCATTTTACCCTGCTAAGTCAGTAATTTTGTTGACGTGACACCCTATTTAATTTGCATGACACTCTTATGAAACATGCATTGAGATTGACCTTATCTAATTGGAATGCTAACTCCTTCAATTTCATAATTTTATGTCGCTTAAAATTAAATGTCTGTAGCTTTGACTATTAAAATTTTTAAAATATTTAGTTTGTACTAGTAGATATTGTAACAACATGCATATATAAGCCTACTTTAATTATTAAAGTAAAATTTTATTTATGACATGTATTAAAGCAAAAAATTATAATCGAGGTTAGGTTTTTGAAGATCACATTGCTATCCAAAATACTCCAACAAAAATTGTTAAATTTAGGGAGTAGTACTAATAAGACGTGTAATTCATGGGCTGGTATGGCTGTACCATTGTGTACGGTTGGCCCATAGTAAAGAAGTGAAGGCCATGAAATCAGCCCAGCTTACTTATGATGGCCCATGGATCACTGCTGCAAACGGCCCATTTATGTATCCTCTGCCATCCCGGTTGTGTAGCTAGGTAAATCATGCACATCATACTATATGTTAACCAATCCTAGATGTCTAGTTATCTGAATCACTCCCACCCAGCAACCACTGATTGCATGATGACTATATTGTTTTTTGTTTTAAGTATAGCTACTTAAATATAAATGCCCACATGCATCAATTCCAACTTACTTACTAATTGTTAATTTTAAATTTTAGAATTAAAAGTATAACATGGGGTATAACTTCATGTTTATCGATCATAACTATCAAAAACTGGGAAAACCAAAAATAAGAAGGCCATGCTATTTCTAATTCCACAATATATTTAGTCGGAGGCAGTGTGGAAAAAAAATCGAGTTTTTGATATTTCTAATTTGACGTATGATGGTAAAATTTTAGATAATCAATGTTTGTGCACGCAGAGCTGCGGAGATTGTTGAAGCTTCTTGTTCTGCATCACTACAACAACTATTTAGGCACTAGTGAGAGGATGCAAAGGCATAAGAGACAAGTCTGGGGAGTCTAGGATTTCAGGATTTCGAGAAGTAGTTGATGTGAAGATAACTTTTTAAAATATAGAAAATTGGTTTTTTTTCAGCTTCTGGCTTTTAGATTATTTTTTGGATTCTAAACTGAAGATTCTTAGAACATAGTATTGTTTGTAAGAGTTTCTGACTTCTTTTTCTTTGAGATCCCGTGAGAAAGTTGTAGCTGCTGGAACATGCGTAGGAAAAAAAAATAAACACGGGATATGGAAATCGATCTAAAGACGGAGACCAGGCATCACCACGCGCATTTGGGCACGAAAACAACACTACATCCGTTTCATAATACAAGATGTTTGACTTTTTTAATTTTAACATTTAATCATTCACCTTATTAAAAATTTAGTACAAACATAAAAAATAATAAATCGTGCTTAAAACTTTTTTGATAATAAAGTAAGTCACAAGCAAAATAAATGATATTTTCATAATATTTCGAATAAGATGAATGGCCAAACGTTGTAACCAAAAAGTTAAGCATCTTATGTTATCAAACTGAGTGAGGTCGCGTTCGGCTAGTGGCCGTAAGTTAATTTATACCCTTACACGAAAAATATAGTAATAGGTTAGTACATGATTAATTAATTATTAATTATTAAAAAATATAAAATAGATTAATATGATTTTTAAACAACTTTTCTATAGAAAATTTTTACAAAAAATACACCGTTTAGTAGTTTGAGAAACATGCGTATGGAAAACGAGAGGAGATGAGTAAACTAGCGGGGGCCGCGAACGCGCCCTGAGTAATAACGAAGAAAACAAAGCGTACATATGTTTACTAGTACAAAACAAAAGTAGCGCTGCAAGCATTAGGATGAACTGATGAAGCATCATGTCGACGAAGGACTTTATTTAAAGTTCAGAATTAATAATCACTGAGTCGTCTTAGCAGATTGCTTTTTAATGAGGCTTACAATATTAAAGCGGACATATGTATCTGATAAACGGTCAAATCATTTTAATTTAATATGAGAATTCTAGAAATCGCCAAACTTAGTATAGACATCGAACTAATCTAGTTAATTTGTCTATTTGTTACTAACTTAATAAATCATATCTGCTTGTGCTATCAAATCAACTACTAGAATTTTTTTTTATCAAATCAACTGATAATAGAATATTATTTTTAATAATAGTAGGACTCTAATCCAATTCTAAATTAATAGTGGAGTAATCCTTATAGAAGACACTAGTCATGTTTGTTTTCTATACTCTACTTAGACATCACTCTTATAATATAAATAACACTAAAGCCGCGTTCGGTCATGACCATAAGTTAACTAAGCCCACTTGTTTTTCACGCACATTTCTCGAACTGCTAAACGGTATATTTTTTACAAAAAAATTTTATAGAAAAGTTGTTCAAAAAACATATTAATTTATTTTATATTTTTTAATTATTAATAATTAATTAATCATGTACTAATCTATTACTACGTTTTCCGTGCCAGACATAAGTTAACTTATGCCCCCATGCCGAACTGGGCCTAATCATATAAATTAATGTTATCCATCCTCATCATATCTTAGATATTGTGTAGAAACTGTCTCGTATAATTCACTTGCCATATCATTTTTCCGTATCATTAACTCACTTATCGTATCATCTTTTTATCTTATGTGACAGCTCGTTTAATTCTACCCTAAACTATTCTAATAATTGCATTGCATTGTGGATGCTATATCTATCAGTATATATAGCTCTAGAATGAATCAACGATCGTCAATTAATTCGTCACGATGCGCATGCGTAGATATGTGCTTCTGTCAGCATGCATACTGCTACTGGTTGTGATGAAGTCTTGACACTTGCTAACTATACACACGGTAACGTTCGTCATTGCGTTTGCGTAATCCATGCACTCTTTGTTACGTACGCATCGTTGTCGTACGTGGTCCATGTCTGAGAGCAGGTAACACGATAACTTCGTTGACCCGACGACTCTTGATACTCCATCAAGGCATATACACTGCCTTTGATTTCCTTTCGACCAAACCATTGATTTTTATATATGTTTGATCGTACATCTTATTTAAAAATTTTATATAATTTTTAATTACTTCATTATGGTTTGATTTATCAATAAAGCATGATGTGCAATTTTACGTAATTGCATAGAATACTAAAATAAAACAAATAATTAAACTTATATTCAAAGTCAATGGCATCAAATAAAAAAACGAGGAGAGTATGTATTTATATAAGAAAACAAAATAAGTTGACTGACTGGATATATGCTTGCGTGGCTTATCAATCGTGGACATATATATACTCCATCCGTCCCAAAATAAATTAATTTTTCAGTTTTTAGATACAATGTTTAACTCTTTATTTTATTAAAAAAATTTACGAGTAATAATTTTATTTTTATTAGATGATAAAATATAAATAGTACTTTATGTGTGACTAATTTTTATAAAAAAAATTTAAAATTTTTTTAAATAAAATGGATGGTTAAATGCTGGACACAAAAATCGAAAAGTTGGTTTTTTTTTTTTTGAACGAGGGAGTATACCGGTAGTCTACTAGCTAGTGCGAATGCACACGCTACACACAGATGCATGCCGTACTGTGTCTTGACTCAGTTGCTAGCTAAGCTCCTGTACCACTTGTGTGATGTGCACGTAGGCGTTGACTGACTTTACAATTACTCGAGGATAATTCAATCAAAGGAAATTCTCTTGAATTTTCCTCTTTCAGAAAAGACAATAATTGACTGACTTCCATGACTAATCACACTCGAAGTAGTGTTATCCACAATTTACATCATCAGAATTTAAGTGTGCTGTCAAAAGCATTTTTAATGTAGTTGTGAACACATGTTGCAGATTAAATATATATCTATGAACTAGTATTTTGTTACAAAACATGGACAACTTACTAGTTAGAAGGAAAAGTTGTACGCAGTTGTTATGGATCTTCCCTCTTGTCTAGCTTTCTTGTGACTCAGTGACCTACTCTCTCTGTTTCCTAATGTAAGATGTTTAATTTTTTTGTTGTATTGTTTAATCATTTGTCTTATTTAAAAAATTACGAAAATATCATTTGCTTGTGACTTACTTTTTTTGTCATTTTTTATATTTATACTAAATTTTTGAATAACACGAATGGCCAAACATTGTAATAAAAAAGTCAAACATAACGGAGATAATATTTCTTTTCCTATAAGGACCACCTACATGCGAAAATAGTCTTAAGTTTCCATTGTCATCATATACTCTCTTCTCTAGCGGTCTCACTAGTATCAAGTGAGTGGGAACATGTTATTTCAATGAAGAAATTCAAGTATTCAAATTTGCTCTTTTATTTTGTAGTGGTCGGTAATTATTTGTTCCAAGATCGGAGTTATTCCAACAAAGATTTTTTTTAAAAAAAGATATTTAGCGTGTTTACTGTATTGGGTACTTGATGGTAACATGGTGTCATGTTCCACGCATGTTAAAAGGTTATACAATTGTCTCATGTGGTCTAAATTTGTGTACACTATTAAAAATCCAGGTGGAATATTTCTTTTATAGATTGTCGGATATACGGTTGCTTATAGAGATGGATTAAATTAAATATTATGCATTATGACCTAAAAAAGAATAGTATGGTGCAGATTTTTTAAGCAGTGATGATGAGTATTTATAGAGAAATTGTATATTCAAAACATACACACTATAAATCTCATAAACAGATGGAGATTGAACAACCAAATCAACGAAGATATATGAACTGAGTGTATCTCGTCTAGTTAGGCTTACTATATTAAAGTATGTTCATCTCTTAACAACAAAGTGTCTGTGATGACCTTGTCAATCTCAATATGTGTCAGTTTGGTCTGGCAGAACATTTTTTATGCCTAAGTCCATGTTGGCGGATGTGCGCCGAGAGCGGGAGCCCAAGCTACCCCTGATTTTGAGTTCGACCTAGAGGAGGATGAACCGTGCGTGTTCAGCCTACTACGGTGATGCAATGAGATTGGTGACAAAGAGAATCAAAGAGTTTAGATAGGTTTGGTCACTACTACTTTATCAGTCTCAATATTCTTGTTTTCTGATTTGCTTGGCCTACTACATCGTCTCTATTGATCACAAATCCTCTCCCTCTCCTAGTCAAGGTATTTTTCTTATATACTGTTGGGAATCCTCCGCTCTAAGAGAGGCTATAGTACAAAAAGTAAGCAACCGAGAATGCTAGTGGGAGGGCCTAGTAGGCTTGCCCCCAACAAGAGTCAACCTTAGTTTGACTTGAGTTCACTAGCAATAGTCAGACACCGGTGTGCTAGACACAGGTGAAGAGGACGAGAAAGGCGGCCTATTGGTACGTTGCTCATGGTACTACCACTTGAGGCAGTACTAAATTTGTCTGACATTCCCTATCAAACTCGCGTGACATCCTTTAATTATTATACGCTTGTCAGCACATGTCATCCACGCATGTTGCCATGCATAAAGAGACATGACCATCGCGTTGAAAGCAGCATGTAGAGCGGTTAGGTTGACTTTGGGCCCTAAACTTGGAACGCTTTAGGTTCCTAAGCTAAGGCTCAGTCCGGACACATTGCTCAGGGACACAAGCCCGAGGTGAAAGGCCCATGGTGTAGTTTTAGGGACACAACTCATATTCTGACCTCAACCGCCGATACTTAAACACCTTGAGGGAGAGGTCAATGTTAAGTTGGTTTTCCTTAAACACCTTGAGAATATAGATATTGTATGCCTACATACTAAACAAGATAATATATAATATATATCTCTACACTCAAGATGTATATCTTATACGTCTTTATAATTTGAGGGAATTCATAATGAACATGGACCGTCCTAAGACAGTTGTCGTGGAGAACTCACTGTCGTAGCACTGATGTGCAATACCATATAAGCGTATATATGCAAAATTCGTAAAATTCAGTAGGGTAGAATATAATGCTATAAGATACCGTAGAAACCTACGAGCATGAATTCCATATGCACATCGAGAAATAAAAATAATAAATTTTATTTACGCTGCATAGGTACCGTTTGTTGTCTGGTTTTATTAATTTTTGTTTTTGTAGTTGTAGATCGAATTTAGCCTTGTGTATTTGTGAGCATGCGTTCGTCCCTTATGGATAAGATGTCTGTATGTTAGGAGCTTATAATGTGTTTGAAAAAACCAAAAAAAAAAAAAACCAACGAAGAGACATCAGTTGACCAGACAGAGCAAGTGGCGAGAAGGCAAAAGAGGGAAAGAAAAAAAAAGGAAGATACTGTGGGCCCCACTGGCAGTTGGTCAACGATCGAGGCTCCCACCCAACTCTTTAACTCCCATGAAATGTCTCACCTCGACCGCCGAACTGATCGAGCAAGAACCAACCATACCACTCGCGCGCGTACGTCTCCGCTTCGCGCCTCTTCTTCTCCTCGATCTCGATCATCTCCACCGCCGGCGAGATGTTGGGGGAGCTCATCTCCAAGATCCTCCTGTAAGCAAGCAGTGAACATTTCTCTTCTTCTCCCGTAGCTTCTTCGATCGCCGCTCTTGCACGCATGGTAGCTGTTCGAGTCAATGCTTGGCTGAGCTAGCTACGTCGTCGGATCCTTGGCCTGCATCGATGGTGTCCCTTATTGTTCGTGATTCAGCTGTTCTCTGAATTCTTTGGCGATCGATATGCTGCAGGGTGCTGTTCGGGTACGCCATGCCTGCGTTCGAGTGCTTCAAGACGCTGGAGACGCGGCCTGACGACGCCACCATGCTCCGTTTCTGGTGCCAGTACTGGTCAGCCACATACTCCTCGTCCTCTTCCTCCTCCTCCTCCTTAATAAATCAATCAGCTTAAAAACATCGCTCACAAGTCACATATTTAAGAGCGGGACTTCTTATGCTTCAATCCTTCGGTTTTGGTTGCATGTTACATGATCTTACACTGCGAGGTTTTGAACCATGCATGTTGAACTTTTTCTGCAATATCGTAATGATCATGACGGCTTTCGATGTTTGTCTTCGATCTCTCCTTGTTCTTGCCTTTGCCTCATTGATCACATGGCAACGATTTAGGAAAGGAAATTGTATTTGTTTAACAGTTCCGCGTTTGTTCTACATTTATTCGTCACTGAGACAGCGACATAAATAATTGTTTGAAAGACAATGCTTTTCTGCGTATGTTATTTTATTTCTGTAGTAAGCCTTGATTGACTAAAGTAAGGGATTAAGGGAGGTTTCCTAAACTGCCATGCTTTGATCGATTTGCTTAATTGCCAAGTGGGGCTGGCTTCAAATGTTAGCTAGGATGGATTATATTAAGAATATTGAGTTGTATGCACCAGTCAGCTCATCCAAAAGCTTAGCCTGAGAATGATGGGCCGGCAATCGATTCGTCCTTCGATAGATAATACAATTTATTGTCGTCCCCTGACATTTTTGTTCAAAATATTGGCATTCGGACACGCATAGATGTAAGGGTGATTGTTTGGATTTTTTATGAAAAAACCAAACGACATATTTGCAAATGAAAAATAATTTATAAATAAAACTTTTATATATGTATTCTTAGTGATCTAAAAAACCAATGCTGAAAAATAAACTTTGGTAAACCTAAAAAAATCAACTTCAAATTTAAAGTTGAAAATTTAAATTTTAGCATATAAACATAAACAAAACGAAAAGATGGGGGTGCCGTGATTTACTAGACTCTAAAAAAACTTGCTAGCTAGCAAATTGTTTTTATTTTAAAAAACATCAAATTGTTTTGATTGAATACCATTCAAGCTTAGATATTCATCTGGAAAAACTGGTGCCATTTATAATAGGTTTATAATCAGTTACTACTTACCAGTCCTACCCCTGATATGGCATGTTTTCTGAAAAATAAACTGACGCTTCACATTCTGAAGCTCAATATCTGTCTTCCTAACGTTTTTTTGATTCATACTTTATTACTTTTCAGGATCATAGTATCCATGGTGATAGCTTGTGAGAGCTTCGTCTCATGGTTAGTCCAATCTTTCTGCAAAGTGTAATTTTGGAAAGGGTTTCTGCAAAGTGTTTTCCCTTCATAATCCTATTTGATAGTAAGCTACATTTATGCTTGGCTACTGTTATCTGCCTATGACAGGATGCCAATGTATGGAGAAATTAAGCTAGCTTTCTTTGTTTATCTGTGGTACCCCAAAACGAAGGCAAGAAAATACATCTCATTGTTATACTTCCCTCTACAAATAATGACTCAATGATGACTTTGTTATAGCTGAAGAAAACAGAGTAATTATATCGTCTTCTCACTTGGAGAGATTGACTGTTTCTTCAGGGTAGTGATGTCGTGTATGACTCCTTCATTCGGCCTACAGTGATGCAATATGAACCAAATATTGAGCAAAGGTTGGAGCATCTGAGAGCTAACTCTGGCCAGCTGATAGCATTCTACATCAAGAATTTTGCTGACAAAGGGACAGCTTTCTTCATGGACTTCCTGCGTTATGTTGTTTCTGAGAGACCTGAAGCATCAAATTCAGAGCAGGTAACAATCTTCCTGTACTCCTTATATCAGAACTAAATGTAGAATAGTTGTCATGGAACTGCTCTTGCAGATAGAATCTGATTTTACTGGTTAGTAGAGTGAATAAAATTGAACTGTCTAGTAGTCCTAAAAGTGTCACCAAATTTACATCCCCATCAGTCCTTTCATCATGTACCTAACATCTTAATCCCATCATAGCACAAGAGATCCCAACCAGATATGTCCAAATCACAGGTTCCCCAAACCACCGAAGCCACCAATCCAGAGCTAAGCCAGACAACCTCCCCTGAACCTATGACACACAGCAGCTGGTTTTTCCAATCTGAAGAAACTCCCAACTGGTACCCAAAAAACAAAATGCCACAGCAATTAGAGGTCTCCTCCCAATCCTGCCAAATCAACCTTTCCCAATTCACTCTCTCAAACAGACAGACAGGGAGCATTAGGAGAAGAAAGGAACAATCAAAATCTGCTACTAGTCTTTTTCCTAGCTTCTCCCCAAACTCTGAACATCTCTGGCCCATGCAAAGCCGCTGTCAGTTATCACAGATTTGGCTCGTATCCTGGCCCCAACCCAACCCTGACAGCGACCGGCAACCGGGATGCTTGCTGGCCGACGGCGACGACGTGCCTCCTCCTGCTCCGGGACGCACAACCATTGAAGCATTCCCTTCCACATACCATTTGTCTCTGCTTCTGTCCGTGTTGGCTGGACCAGGACGTGTGTGATCATCACACACTGATGATGCATTGTCTGAAATTCTGGCCGGCTGCCACACGCCGACACACCTTCGTCTTCATGGCCAAACGCGCGTGCATGTGCTTCCATGTGCACGAATCTTGATGCGGTAGATACACTGTACCTAGTGACACTCTTGTGGCATGTATAACGGTAATTAGTAATTAGTTGACTCTTTTTCATGGCCACGTGAGTGAATAAGATAACATGGATGAAAGAAAAGTGAGAAGAGAGAAAAGTTGTTGTTATGCATGACAATAATTTAAAGTCTACTCTTTATATTTATTTAAAGAAGTTTTGTTGTATGTGGTAGATTAAAAGGAAATAATAGTAATAAAAATATATTTGGTAGTATTAATGAATAAAACCATACTCGACTATACCTTTGTACATACACTTATAATATGAGTTACTGTCACTAACGTGGACGAGGAAAGAGTTAATATTAAGTTCTACCTTTGAACTTACCGTTATGTTTTAACTTTATTATACGGAAAATAGTTGTAAGTCCCTTCGTTTATTGCATATAATCTAAATTGCTATTATCTTTTTGGTAAGATATATTCTTAAAGTGGTAACTTGAGATATCATATTTTTAAGTCTAAAAATATAATACGTACAAGTTAATTTGAGGTACTAAAATTTTACACTAAAAATTACTTTCTCAAAAAACATAAAATTTCCCAAGATATATAACCAAGGAGCATGCAAATTTAAATATGATTTCTAAAATCCTTATAAGTCCTGACAAAAATAACAAATTGAACTCTTACTCATACGCCTATATTCACAATCATATTGGCTATTTTCACTAGAATTCATATTCAAACTTATAAGAGTTTAGAATATACTATTTTTTTGCTCTCTTTTTTTTGTCCGTTTCACGCTGATGATCAGCTTGATTTTGGGTCCATGTGTTGCATGTGCAGCAGAGGAGCAGTTGGTCGAGCTGGAACCCATTCGCCAGCCGCCGCCGGGAGCCGTCTCCGCCGCCGAGGGAGCGCAGGTTCAGCGGCTCCGACCCCGACGACGCGCCGCCGCCGCCGGCCATCGCCGACGTCCTGCGCGCTTCCCTCGGCGGCGCCATGCCCCGGCGACCGCACAACAACAATTAACGTCATGCATTAACAAAACGCAAAATTTAATCCAGCAATGCTTGCAAGCGCCGCCACCCATTCCAGATGGTGACTCGTTGTAAATACTAAAATAATACTACTATTAGTAGTACAATGGATCAAACCCTAAAGAAAATGCAATACGAATGAGAAAAAAAAAAAGGAAGAGAAGAAGAAAAAATACAGAGAAGATGGGCACAATCTAGTCCAATGTGGAATGAATCAATGATGGAACAGTCATGTCTGAACTAGCTAGGAAGCAGTGGTGTGATTGTAAGAAAGAAATGCCTCTTTTTTTTTTTCTTTTGGATGCGTGTTGTTTTTGCTTGGCATTGTTGATTACTGCACCAATAATGCATGGAGTCATGATGAGTTTCACAAATGCACTCATGTTAACTAATCAGATTTAGTAGCATGCAAGTCTTTTTTTTTTCCCTCTTGTTGCTAGCAATTATAATTATAACATGTATTTTGCTTTTCTGAAATGAATGTATCATATCTTTCTCACAATTAATCCTATTCCTAGGAGAAATATTTACAGCAACTAATTACATCCAAATTAGGATAAAAAACAAATTTTTCTGCTCTAAATAATACTAGTACATTGTAAAAATAGAAATAAAAAAAGGGAAGCAAAAATCGATCAAGCTAGCTAGAGACGTGCGGGCATGTCTCGCCAGAGACGGAGGAGGGGTCACCGTCCGAAGAGCGCGCCGACGAAGCCGAGGCAGCCGAGGAGGAGGCGGCAGAGCGGGCCGCGGCTCCGGCGGCGCCTCCTGCCGGCGGCGTCGACGTCCCTCGCGGACGGCGTCAGCTGGAGGTAGGCGTACGCCGCGTGCTTCACCAGCGGGTGGCGTATCATGTGCACGTCCCCCCCGCCGCTGCCACCGTCGGCGGCGGGCGAGCTGGACTTGCTGGACGCGGCGTACTCCGGCGACGACAGGATGTCCCGGAGGCTGGTGTACCCCCGCGCTCCTCCTCCGCCGCCGCCGGGGATCTCTATCTCCGGCGGCGCCCACCGCCTCCGCATCCCGGACCCCGCCCGCTTGGCTCCCGTCCCCGCGCGCCAGTGCCGGAGATCGAACTCTCCGCCGCTGGTACTAGCAGCAGCAGCAGAAGTAACACTAGCACCGCCGCCACTCTCCCCGTTCATCGCCACCGGCCCGCCCAGCCGGCACCGCTTCCTCGCCGGCGACGGCGACTCCGCCACGGCTGCCACCGCCGCAATCATGGCAACAAACGGAGCTAGCTAGCAAGACGCGCGGCGTACAGCTTACCGGGATTGTGCAGCACGAGAGGATCGAGTGGAGTCAAATCGAAGCGAAAAATCGCCGAGGAGGAGGAGCTCTCCATCGAGGTGGACGACGACTTCTTCTTATTGCAGAGATAGAACAGTGGGAGGCCGGTATGGCCCACACGTCAGTGGGTGTATTTATTTTTCCAAATAAATTTGTGAAATTTGGGGCGAGACGGGATAGGCTGTGTTTCAAAATAAGATTATTTTGATGTATTTATGTTTTATCAAAGTTTATTTCTGAGTTATTGCATTGAGTTTGAAAAAACAAGAAATAAATACGTTAAAAAATCGATAAAGTATGGATAATTGTATTAAGATTTAATAGAATGAAGTTATTATATTCTATTTGATTTTATATTGGAACATAGTAAAGTAGTATGCATGCTGGATGTGGGCGCCTAAGAAATTATTGGTTCCACGTCAGCTCAGTCCACGGCTAATCCAATTTGAACCTTGATCAATTGCGAATTGTTTTCTATGTTTTCTTTTTTCTTTTTTGGTGTGCGAGTGTGACCAACCGAAAAATGCGCGAGTAATAAATTGAGCAATAGCAGTATATTACTACTTAGTCAGGTTTCGAAAAAGAAAATCAATAATAAGGGAAATTAAATTCTGAAGGAGAGAGCGAAAAAAAGAGAGAGGAAGTGAGGCGATGCAGACAGACACGTGCGAAAAGGAGCCAAACGAAGACTATTTCAAAAGCGGATCGCCATCCCATCCGCTCATGATGAATCGGACGGCCAGGATCGGTCGAGAGGTGCTAGTGGCCGCCCACGATTCTGGTCTTCTGGTGGCGCGAAACGAAGCTGCAACTAGCGATCTGTAATTATTTTTTTATTACTACTATTTATATTTTAGCAATTTCCTCATTACTCCATGAGCTGCATAAAGCGTCGTCCTTTTCACGATCTAACACCATCTGAGTGGTGGGCCCAACGATCTACGCCGGTCCAACTCAGCATAACTCTTTGGATTGTTTCACTGCAAAATATGATATTTCCATGTTTATTAGTAAATACTAAAATTAAAATTAACGGTTTTCTTCTCAGTAAGCTCACTTGTTAATTTTTAAATTCTAAATTGTTTGGACTACTTTTTCAATCCCTTAAGTTGTCTCATTTTTCGCTTATGCTGTGCTTATAGCTAAATTTTGATTTTCAAAACTTATATTGGGGATTGATTTTGGAGTTTTTTTTTCAGTCCTACTTATTTTCTAACTTTTTGCTTTTAGATGGTTAATAGCATGTATATAAAAATTATACCTACAAATTATTTTTTAATCAAGAATAAGATATTCTATTATGCTAATTAAAAAAATGAGGCTGTATTGACTTACCAATCTCTCAAATGGTTGGAATTATAGAAATCAACACTTGAGTGCTTATATTAGGATACAAAATTTTAATTATATAAATGTTTATATTTTGAAATGGATGTAATAATTATTTGTTCAGTGTTTTTTCTTGTTTGGCACTTTATAATACACTGCTTTTAAGAACGAAAAG
This sequence comes from Oryza brachyantha, assembly GCF_000231095.2. Taxonomy (NCBI): domain Eukaryota; kingdom Viridiplantae; phylum Streptophyta; class Magnoliopsida; order Poales; family Poaceae; genus Oryza; species Oryza brachyantha. The sequence continues at coordinate 2,143,305 of NC_023173.2, forward strand.
AAACAAAAAATCAGGTGCAAGTAGCTAGTGCCGGTTGACTTGTTTCAAATTACTATCTGTGCTCTCATGGAGCTAACTCTATTTCTTTAATTCAAAACTGAGCTAAAATCTCTATAGGTGATTAGTTGACATGGATGATAGTTTAATTACATTTGAGAATTGAATATCCTGATCCATACAAGACAAAAGCCTGTGTTTCCGTAACATGATTCTTTTCAAATAAAACTATACGCGACATAAATTTTATAAATATAGTACAATGTCATGTGCACATGGCAATAGTGACCACCTTGTTTTATTTAATTTGGGTTTCATATTCTTACAAATCTAATCAATGCCTTTATGATTTCAAACCGGATAATTAATTACTATTACTACTCTGCAACCACAACATAGTTCGTACTAGCTGCAATTAATAGTGGGTGATTCATGGCCACTACCTAATCTCTGATCCATTATTCCTGTAACAAGATCACTTTGAATATATGATCGGTCGGCCATTCGGAGGAAACTAAGCGGTAGTTTTGTCAAAAAGCGACAAACAATTTGCAGCAAATTAAGTGGAGTTGAGACGTTCCAAAATTAAAAGAGAGGGAAATTGAATCTGATCATGTCTCCAGCCGGTGGCAGAAAGCATGGACAGATTAGAGCCACAGCTCCCCGTCTTTCCCTCTAATGTTAATTTGTTGTCTCCTCCTCTTAACTTGATGATTGCTGCAAATTTGTTTTAGGTAAATCATGCCGATATTATAACGTGTGTTCTCTCCGTTTTAAATGTTCGATAAAGAAATTACTCTATTATGATATAAATTTTGTGAAGCCAAATTAATATTATTGTATTAATATTTAAAAACATATTTTTTTATGATTTTATATTTTTTGTCACATAAGTGATATACCAATAGGGTAATCTTTTAAAACTGTTGTATTCTCTTCGTTCTAAGATATTCTGGCCTTGATTAGATTCATACGTGTGTTAATGAATCTAGAAACATATAAAAATAACATGGATATATGAATGAATCTAGGTAAAACTAGAAAGTCAGTGAGTACTAATGAAATAAAGATGTGCTCCATATTGGTAATTAATACTAACTCGCAAAACATATGAGTGCAATGTAATACAGTAATAAAAAAAAAGATGATTACAACAAGCCGGTGCATGGATCGATCAAACCGTGTCGCTTTTTATTCTTCCGTTTACTTGGAAATATCTGCGAATTGGTGGATCTTTTCTACAGTGATTGTGAATTAGAGCACGTGCAGCCAAAGAAACATAAGCCTAGTCAAAGTCAAACCAACCGGCAGTTGATGATGCAGTCATGCAGATAATGGTCGCCCTCCTCCAAACAGTTAAGGAGTCAAATTAATTAACGTCGCTGTTAAATTAAGATAACTACATATATACGGAGTATATATGTAGTATATGTATGTAAGTAAAAAATTCATAGGATTACAAGGAATTAGTATATGTCAGAGTGTAGTTTGTTCTAGTATTTTTCTTGGGCCGCCGTCTTCCTGGGCTGCCTAGAGCAGGGTATTGATCCATCTCAAAAGGGGGGATTTTGATCTAAATTAGCAAAAGAGTCTACCAACGTCCCTCAACTATAATATGAATATTATTCATGCCCTTTAACTGTAACATTAGGGTTTGCCCAAATGTCAAAGTCACGGTAAATTGAGTCTCTCAATTGTTTAGACTATAATTTTGACCTATGTGGCTCCTATGTGACTTATTGGCATGTCTTTATTCTACTGGTAGCTATGCAGTAATATATCTAGTAATGTCAATAATATTATTTCTTCCTACCTCTCCTTTATCTTGCTTGACTAGCATTGCCATCCTTTATCTTGCTTGACTAGCATTGCCATGGCTACATGAGCGACCGGGAAAGGAAGGGGTAGATACCATGGAGTGTCACCTAGCTTATCATAGCACCTGAGGTCAACAAGGCGAGCCAATGCTGCTATGTAGGTCAAAGAGATCGTGTTGGCACTTTCGTAAGAGGCCGAGGTCAGGTAGAAGCCAATGACAAGAAGGGATTGGAGACGGGAGACGCTTGCTGGAGACATCTGTGTGGAGTGGAGATCGAAGTTGTTCACAAACTAGCGCCATTTGCGTTGCCACCGCTTCACTTCTCATTTGCAAACCCTGTCTAGTTGTTAATTGATCAATGAGCATCTAAGAAAGGTCGTCGATCGAGGAAGTACCCTCAACTTTGTCGTCACCGTTACCCGATATAGATGAACCCCTCATGTGTCTTCGTGCTTAGCAAGTTACCATAGCTGCTCCTCTCTATTGGCTGCCCGAGTCTCCACTTGTGGTCCCTTATCTCCTTGCTCAGAGTACACCATGACTAGAGGTTCGATGATAGCTGATAATGGAGGAAAGAGAGAAAGTAGAGAGAAGAAATCAACAGGGCTGCAATATAAGTGGAAGCTCGATAAGCCTGAGAACGAGAGGAGAGGCAAGGGGGTGGCCCTCTCCTCATCAGTCTTGGTGACACAGAGGAGGATTGGCCTCTCCGATAGTGGTGGGGAGAGGAGGAGCTCTTGGGTATCTATCGGGTGCTGCATTTGGTTGTCATAGCTTTGCTTCCTCCACCTTATCGTTGCATACCTCTAGGCCTCATCTTGTCAACACCTATTGGATTTGAAGGCATTGTGGGAATCGGTCGTCTAGATCTCAGGAGGAGAGAAGAGACATTTTTTCTAATTAGACAGTGCGCGTACTATCACTAGGACAAAATAACAGTTTTTGATGACTCTAGTGCCACATAGGAGGCCTCAGAGGACAAAACAACCGTGCAACCCTTCAAGGGACTCAATTTGTCATGATTTTAATAGTCGGGGAACGCTTTATACCCGGTTTTGTTGTTGAGGGATATGAATGAAACTAGTTGAGGGACTTAAGTGGGATTTCTCCCTCTAAATAAATTGGGCAAAAATGTACTCGTGCTAGTTGGGCCACAATTCAGAGAAGCACATGCTCTCAGGCCTTGGGCAGTTAATTAGAAAATATGGGCCTATTTCAGACATACATTCAGGGCCATGTAGTGCATACCAGTAGAAAATAAGGCCTACAACCATCGGAGCGTTTGCAAATTGCAATTTACCAAGTTTCAGCCTTTTTTTTCTTTTAGAGTCCAGCTATAACTTTCTACTCTTCCATTCCCATTTTACTTGTCAACAGTGTTTGGAATAAGGGCTTTTTTACCATACTTAAAAAGTACCACAAGGTACCAAAAATTTTATTATAAATTTTTGGTACCTCAAGGTACAAAGTATCTTAAGGTACCACTATTTTGGTAAGGTATTTTTTCAAGGATGGTAAAAAAGCTCTTGGAATAATGTTGGATTTTGTATTATTATTTGCACGAATCATGAATTCTAAACTGGATTTATATATTCGGAAACAAATCAGCATTTTTTGTGTGTGTCAATGACGTTTCCAATAGCATTTTTTTCATAAAAAAACAAATTGTTGCATATATAGCTGAAACAAGGAAGCATACATATGTGTTGGGCGTGAAAGAGAGGTTTTACGTTGGATTCTACGCTTGATTACTGAATTTTTTTTCTAGTAGTTAAGGGGAATCAAAGGACAATTAATGCATATGTTTATATATCAAATCTTTCACCATAAAGAAGGTAATATATATATATAATGGTAATGTGGCTACGGGCTACATGAAAAGGTTTTGCCTAAAACAAGCAACAAAGATGCGTCGGACGCATAGTTTAGTGACCAAGATGCGACCTGCTTTGTAATCGACCAGAAAATGCCATATAAGTGCTTTCGATGGCTGTGCCTTTACTTTACAAAAAGATGAACAAAATCAAAAAAAACAAACAAAATAAAGCCCTTTCATTCATCATGAAGCAGAGTATTGATGCACCCCGATGGAATTGATCTTGCATGCCAATGTGATTACCAACACACACACACAATCTCTCTGCCTTGCATCTTTAATTTTTCTTTTTTCAATTTGTTGATGCTTTTCCTCCATGCATCTATCTTCTCCTTCCTTTTCTTTTTCCCCCTTTTTCTCTCCAGGCACTTCTTTTACTGCATTTGTATGGAGCTTTTTCGAAAACAATTTTGATTCTAATCATGAATCCTGTCTTTTGTGTGGCTTTTGGACCATATATGGGAGATCGAGGAGATCAGACCAAGCTGATCCACTTTTGACTGAAAACTTGACAGAGAACACAGCTACAGCCATTTTGACCAAACCAGATAAAACTGAACATATAACAATGCAATTAACTGTATCTTGCCTGTCATTTGAGCTATAAGATCAATCTGAGCACTACAAAACCGAACCCAAACTACTGTTTCAATCTGCAGGGGATGGGGAATTTGGCAGCAAGCCTGAATAACATGCAGCTAGCTAGCTACTGCTACTAGCACAAGCAGATCACTGAAGACTGAACTGAAAAGATGCAGGGGCTGCAAGAAGCTGGCTAATCTAGCTTTATTCCAGCCCATCAGCTTTGGTAACTTTTGGAGGCAGAGATGACAGGGATTCACAGTTCCCGATTCTGCATAGCAAATCAAATGCATCTTGGTGGCAGACCAGAGCCGGAGACCAAGGAAGAATTGAGTTCGATCTCATGAGCTACTAGCTGAATATGTGCGTGCTTAGTTCGTTGCTCGATCGATCAAAAGTTGCATGTGTTTATAGCATTATGAACACGGTGATCAGTTGCTGTTCCTTTCTATGAGTGGGCCTAACACTGCAGCGATGGTCCTAATTATTGCTGCACAATTGCAAATACTGCAGTGTGCATGCGCGCATGCAGTGCAGGGCATGAACAGGAGCTGCTGCTGCTGCCTGATGAGATCGATGCTGAGGCCCACACACCAGCTTAATTCTGTACTGATCAGACGAAGAGCGATGCTGATTAAACTGGCAATTTCACTTCTCCAACATATGCTGTAATTATTTTTTATGATTGCACTGAAGATGCGTACGCACGTATGACGTATCCCAGCAAGTGCAGCACTAACACATGCATTCTAGCTCCAACAAGTGAAGAGACTCGCTTCACTAAAATTCTTTTTCAAGAAGGGAAAACACTGACTAAAGTTGTGTTAAAACTTACCCACAAATGTATAAAATATTCATGGGCACCAAGATAAAGTCGTGGCACACTTTGATACGTACACTTTGTAAGATTTCCGTGAGGTTAACGATTTTGCACTCATCTCCGTCTCTTTAAGCATGTGTTAGAAGGCATACCCGTGGGTGATGCGTCTATGCGTGTGAATGGTGTAAAACTAATAAGAGTAAAATGAGACAAAATATCAAAAATTTGAAACATTGTTAGATGATATAGGTAGGCTGCATTCGGCTCCTCCTAAGTTACCCCAAATTCTCTCATTTTTCGTGCGAACGTTTCCTAAACTACTGAACAATGTATTTTTATAAAAATTTTTGATAGAAAAGCTTTTAAAAATTATATTAATATATTTTATATTTTTTATAATTATTAATTAATTAATTAATCATATACCACTTTTACTATTATCAAACGTTTAATATTTTATTTTTCTGTCAAACACGTGCGCGATGCATGGCGGAGGGCGTGTATGGTATTTTTTAATTTGGGTGCATGCCTTCAAATTGTCATCCAATAATAATGACCGGAGTTGATGGATGAAATTAAAATTTTCAAATATTACATTTGATAACTAGATGACCCATCGTATACTAACTTTTAATACTGTGTTTTTTCGCTGGAGTACGGCCGTAGTCCCACCAAACCACAACCACCATTCGAGGCAGATGCAGAATGACGTGGTGGTACTGCTCCCTGATTATAGAGGGAATAATATATAATGCTAATAGCTTTGTACATATACTTGTGGCGCCACATCCATCGGGTTTTGCCACATCTAGCTCCTGAGTTGAGAGAATGCATATGTCTGCCTACGTGGCTACCACACCTTTCTTGCGTTCTACCTTCCCATTCTCACATGCCCTGCACATTCCGTATAACAGGAATAACTAAGGACAGCATGCACCACAAACCAATTTTTTACCTGCCCAAGGTAAAGATATTGCTACCTAAGCCCTCGATTGATCTGTCCTACTCCTACTTTGGTAAAATATAACTATTTCTAACGATGTAATCTTATCCTAAAATACGTGTATTTCTAGTCTTATTCATAATACTATTAATCCCATCAATTAATTTCTATTAAAGGTTATTTTTATTTTATCACATCCTACCCTCCACCCGTCGTATATCCCTCGTTTATTAAAGGGTCGGGTATTATAGTTTTTTTCATCAACCTTAATATCTCCTAAACAACCTAAAAATACTTATATTTTAGAATAGATGCTCTTACCTAGATTCGTATAGACTATTCATATTATAAAAATATATATATTTGTTAATAAATAAATTTAGTCAAGGCTAGAAATCTTATCATATACTTAGAACAGAGGGAATTTTAAATTCTCCAATACATGAAAGTAGTTATTTCTCTATCCTTTTGCAATATTTATCCAGTCGCACGCTACCGAGTTGCTTTATATTATAACGTAGAGTAAAATGTACTATAATCAGTTTTAAAAATACGATTATAAGACCCTCTACCCTTGTTAACCCATTGGGTTGATTACATATGGCTGCTCACGAGGTTTGCCACCTATCCTCTCTTGTACGCAGAGGGTCTACATTTGCATGTTCAAAATTAGAGATTGACACGTCATGCTAAGCGTTTAAGGACAACCAATATATTCGTTGGCCCAAGGTGGGAGAGGCCAGTTTAACCAGGAATAAATCATTGCTGCACTTTAAAATCTAGCTCAATATATGAGAGACTTTCCGATACTTTTAAGTTAGTACAATTTCCCCGATAGATATATGCAAACAATACATGTGTGTCTGTATATAGAGAGATTATAGCTACGGTGAATCATGACTCACAGGTTGTTCTTGAGTTATGGTCAAAAACATATCAAATTATCTACAAATTTGGATTTATATATTCCACCCTCTACATATACTAAATGAACTTTTTTTTCTTAAAGATGTGTGGTTACATGGAAGATCTTTTAAACCCTTGAGATTAATTTCTTGCATGTCAGATGGTTACATTAAGTCGTGTCATTCCATAACGATGTCCATGGTATTTGCTAGGCAACTTTATTTTTTAATTTAATACGCAATTATCTAGAGAGTGTAACAACAATATAGGAGCATATATACTAGTGTGTGTATTTGATGTTGTGTGGGTGAGAGAAAGGGAGATTAAATGATTAACTAGCTAGCTATAGTAATTAATTTAGACATCTCAACCTATGGCACCACCACAACAAAACAGACAAGGACAATTAATCCCCAAACTCTCATGCCATTAGACACTATTAATTATCCCACATATAAGCCATGACTGAATAATTGTAACCTTCACCTGAGCTGAGCTGCAGTATAAGTGAGAGAGCAGCTACACCCAAAAGCACATGTACTACTACTCCACTCCTCCACTAGTTTATGCTTGCTCTTCCTCAACATTATATCATCAAGAACCAACCACCAAAGTGCTGAGCTTTCGATCGCTACCTAGATCTCATCTCCGTCATCACTAGCAGCTAGAGGTAGAGCAAGATGCGGGCCGGCGGCTGCGCGGTGCAGCAGGCGCTGGCGGCGGAGGCGGCGGGCGTGGTGAGGCAGGCGGTGACGCTGGCGCGGCGGCGCGGGCACGCGCAGGTCACGCCGCTCCACGTTGCCAGCGCCATGCTCTCCGCCACGGGCCTCCTCCGCGCCGCCTGCCTCCAGTCGCACTCCCACCCGCTCCAGTGCAAGGCGCTCGAGCTCTGCTTCAACGTCGCGCTCAACCGCCTCCCCACGGCCGGCCCCGCCGCCGCCATGTTTCACCATCATCCCCACCCCAGCGGCGGCGGCGGACACCACGCGCCGCCGGCGCTGTCGAACGCGCTGGTCGCCGCGTTCAAGCGCGCGCAGGCGCACCAGCGGCGGGGGTCCGTTGAGGGCCAGCCGCAGCAGCCGCCGTCGCCGGTGATCGCGTCCAAGGTCGAGCTCGAGCAGCTCATCATCTCCATCCTCGACGACCCCAGCGTCAGCCGCGTCATGCGCGAGGCCGGCTTCTCCAGCTCGCAGGTCAAGGCCAACGTCGAGAAGACCGTTGCGTCGTTGGACCACGCGAACGCGCCGAGCGGCGGCGGTCACGCGGGCTCCCCGAACTCCGGCCATGGAAGGCCCAAGGACAGTTCCAGAGCGAGGGTCGACGACGACGCCATGCGCGTGCTCGACTGCATGGCGAGCGGCAGGAAGCGGTGCGTGGTGGTCGTCGGCGAGGGCGTGGCCGCGGCCGAGGCGGTGGTGAAGGCGGTGATGGACAGGGTGAGCAAGGCGGAGCTGCACCACCGTCACGAGTGCCTCAAGAACCTCCAGTTCGTGCCGCTCTCCGTCGCGTCCTTCCACGGCGCGCCGAGGGAGGAGGTGGAGGCGAAGGCCGGCGACCTCCGCGCGCTCGTGCGCTCGGGCTGCGCCGCCGGTAAAGGCGTCGTGCTCGTCCTCGAGGACCTCGCCTACGCCGCCGAGGCATGGGCCGCCTCGTCGAACAACATGCGGCGACGAACCAGCCTCGGCGGCGGCGGGCAGAGCTACTGCCCCGTGGAGCACGCCGTGATGGAAGTGAGCAGCTTGGTGTCCGGCGGTGGCGCCGCCAGAGGCGTCGACAGGTTCTGGGTGCTAGGGTTCGGGAGCTACCCTGTGTACATGAAGTGCAGGGCTGGGCAGCCGCCGCTTGAGTCCGTCTGGGAGCTCCACCCCGTCGTCGTGCCGGACGGCGGCCTCGCCCTGAGCCTCGGCTGCAGTGAAGAAGCACCACAAGCTACCCAAGCAACAGGACCAGCAACCGGGTGGCCCTTCGTTAATGGCGCCGGCCAGGCGGCGGCGGCGACGGTAAGCCCACCGAGCATACCGTCGTGGCTCCGCCGGTATCAAGATCCAGACCGCACCACACCGGCGAATTGCGCCACCGGTCTACAGGTACATCGATCATAGCCAAGCTTAATGCTTATCCTACTTTCACAAAATTTCAAGATTAATTAGTGCAGTTTATAATTATCAAAAGTAGTGTCGTCTAAAGGAAGATCTCCAATTGTGCAGCTGCAAGATCTGTGGAATCCCATGAGAATGAATGGATCAGCACCACAGCAGTACACATCCGAGCTCACATTGAGCTTCTCCTCGCCGTCGCCTTCTTCCACCTCAGGCTTCACTGGTTGCTACAACGCTAACACGGTGAGCTCCAAGCCATGGCAACTCGAGGCAAGGCGGCAGCCATGGCCAATTCTTCATGGACATCAAGGTCGTCAGACAATGGCGACGGCATACCACGATCAGCCACTGGACAGTACAAACCCTAGCCCTGATCAGTCCAACTCGGTGTCCAATTCATCCGATGGCGGGGAGCCGAAGCGGGCAAGGTTCACCGAGCTCAACGCGGAGAACCTCAAGATCCTGTGCAACGCGCTCGAGAGCCACGTCCCGCGGCACGGCGACATCGTTCCAGACATCGCGAGCACCGTGCTCCAATGTCGCTCCGGCATGAGGAAGACGAAGGCAAGCTCAGCCACCTGGTTGATGTTCCAAGGAAGGGATGGCGACGGGAAGAAGGCCATGGCCCAAGAGCTCGCGAGGCTCGTGTTCGGTTCATACGCGGACCTCACCTCCATCTCCGCCGACGAGCTCGCGTCGCCGTACTCCGATTCCAGCTCCGGCGAGCACACCCTCAAGAGGCAGAGATCACCGGACGGCGGCGGCAGCAGTGGCCATGGCTGCGCACAGAGGCTAAGCGAAGCAGTGCGCAAGAACACACACCAGGTCATCGTGATCGATGATATTCAGCAACTTGGCCATGATTCAGAAGCTACTCTCAAGAAAGCGATCGCGAGCGGAAGAATGAGAGCGTGCAACGGCGACGAGATCGATCTCGACGACGCTATCATAGTGTTGAGCTGCGAAGAGGAGTTCGATTCAAGGTCTAGGGCTTCATCCCCTCGTGTCAGGCAGAAGCTAATGAACACCAACGACGATGAGGAAAGCAGCAGCAGCTCGGAGAAGGAATCGGAAAGCTCACCAAGATGCTTTAGCTTGGATTTGAATGCGTGTCTCGAGGATGAAGAAGGAGACGATCAGAGCTTCTTGCTTGACAATGGTGTGGGGATTCATGAGATTGTTGATGGTGTTTTCTTCTTCGGGTTGATGGGAGATTTGTGACATTATCTGCTGCCTTAATTGTCCATTAATTTCATCACTCAGCAAATTAATTAATTAACCTAGAGTAATTTTCGTTGGTCTTTATTTTTTTTCCCCTTTTTTTGTACCAAGTTGAATAGTAGTATTAGATATGCTGTGAAAGCATTTGCGTGTATTTCCACGGTGGAAATTAATGAGTAGAACTGTAGAAGGAAAGCAAGCATGTACATCTTTCTTTGAGTTAATGACAATAGTTTCTTCTATATATAGGAGTACTTACTTTAACTATGTTTACGATGGTTTCCTTAATTTCTGTCAGTAATAATTAATATATTGAAAACCCCTTGCAATATATACTTAAGCACCATATATATATGCATGTGCCACTTATTAGAGAAATAACATTTTCTATACCTAGTGGAGAAACTAATTTAGTTGGGAGTTCGGACAGTGCTGGACACTCATGATAGCTGATGACAATGATGTCTGCATACATGTAATTGAATTAATTAATAAATGTTGATGTCGTCTGTGGAAACATGCAAAAAAATCATCAACCATAATTATATACATCTCTATAACGTTCTGCTCCCCACAAGGTGGAATATATATTGTTCTTTATGTATTAATCTCACCACGAAAATATATTCTGGAATATATCATGCAATCTCTTAATGTGATCTTATTACTGGAGAGGGCTAACTAATTAACCACCTTTCAAACTAAAGCGAAGACTAACCCAAGACACACGTGAACTAATGTAGGATGCAATTAAAATTAAGTGCTTGCCACGACATCGACCTTACCTAGCTAGTTTGACAATCATTCCAAGCAGTAATACCTCATGCATAAGAACTACATCATGTTAAGACATTGTAGACCCTAGCTAATTATAGCCCCTAAACTAGATTAACCTCATATGTATGCATTAGGTCAGTCTCAATATATAGTTTCATGGCATAGTTACCCATACTGTAACTAGGTAACCTAGCCAGATGAGTTTTATTGGGATAAAACTTCTCTCTCATCTCATGAAACTCTCTCATTTAATGACTCTGCTAAGTCAGCAATTTTCCTGATGTGTCACTCTATTTAATATGCATGACACCCTATGAAACATGTATGGAGACCAGTCTTAGCCTTAATTCATGCGTTTGGTGCTATCATGGAGACCAAATTAGGTACAGACGTCGTCGTTGCCAGTCTCTGGATATGATGCATCACTGCTTTATCATAAAGTTTTAAAGAAAAAATATACACCCAGAAATGTTATCCCTAACACAAAATTTTCTACGAAGGAGAAAGGAGTCCTCGTCACTAAAGAATTTACCAGAACAATCGTTGTCCAATATCGATCAAAGTGCAATGTATTTGCTGGATATGCATGGGCCAAGTGCAGCTTCGGTTTACAAAATAATATTCCTAAATATATTCTCCTAGTTGTTCACAAATCCCCTTTTCTTGCCAAAAGACAAATTTTAATTACAACTACATAAATGCATGATTTCAGCAATAATATTGGGTTACCAGCTGTCAACTGAAAATTCATGATTAGAATATATACATGTATGAGATATATGATCCGAATTTATACAATATATTTGGGTTATATGACATTAGTTTCCTAAATATGACTTTTAGTCTTTTCCTATTATGACTCTTTCTCTTTTGCTTCTTTATATATTCCTTCTAAGCAATAGTGCAACTGCCCGTTGCATTGTAATTAAATCCTCGGTATTGATTTTATTGTCGGTTGGTGGGCATAGTTTTTTCGCCAAGTTTTCAATATAAAATATGTGTCTTTAGTGTGCATCTATTTTTTCTAACAACATGAGAGTTGTAAATATATATAGGAATATCTATTGATTGTATTAATTGTGATACCCAACCATAGTTAGAGTATTGAAAGAATATTATATGTAATATACAATATAAAGTAACTTAAGTGCATATTACCCCAATATAAGTACATCTACATTATTTAAAAAAGATAGATGAATTAAGGAAACGAGCATATGCATAAAAATTAAATTCTATAATTTCAAAATTATTAGTTTTCAATAAATATTTTGGAATTATTGACAAATAAATAATAAATATATATGGTTTATACATTTCTTAATATCGTTTCTCATGCTCAACTTGAAGCTATTATATAGTTACAATTAAGATAATTACAATACAATGTATTGAGTTCTATATATAATTTCCAATAAAATGCTACATTTATTTCACAATGTAAGACTTTCTAGCATTTGCTAGAATCATATGGATATTAGTGAATCATATATATATATATAGACACACACACACAATATATGTGAATTAATAGATAAATTCAGACGTAGCCAAAATGTCTTACAGTATAAAACAGAGGGAGTATAAAATATATTTTAAAATGTATCATCTAGTGAATTACTATTTAACTACCAATTTTTTCAATGTAGTTTTGCACTTTTGTTCAGAGCATCCTAATACACAACCAACAAATTTGAACTTTGAAACATAATTTGGAGTTGACTTTTGGATTTTTTTTTCACTGTATTCTGTTTTCTAGCATTGGGTTTTAAGTTACTAATAACACACACACACACAGAGATATATATACTTTTCATAAATTATTTATGGATTTTCGTTCATCCTTCAACGGCTTATCAGCCGTGGCTCAAATCATAGGTCGAGAAGGGTTTATGACTCATAATCTTTTTCAAGTATATATTCCGTAGTATATATGGCGTAATCAAGGTGGAGCTACATGGCCGATGTGAAAAGATATATTCGGTAATTAATTCATCGGATGAGCGAGTGTGGATGATTACATATGGAATGCCTAATTTTATTCTGATGATCATCGATCCATTCATCGCTTTCCTCGATTACATTTATCGTCTAGAAGGTTAATTAGCTAGCTGACCAAGCAAGCTCAAGTTGGACTCAAGCTCAACTAAATATCTCTTTACATATTAAAAAAAACTACTTCAATCCAGTTAATTTTCTTTTAGGAAAAGGTAATTATGTGAGAAACTACCGACCTCTGCATTAATTAATTAGAGATAAACAATATCTAGTCAACATATATGAAGGTGCATATGAACAGTATGCATTATGATATATACATGTATGCTAAAAAGGGCTTCGGGGACGTAGAAAGGAGAGGGCGCTTTAGAAGGCAAGGGGTGCAATCTTTATACTACGGAGATGATCAAAAGGTATTTGCTTTTCATGTATGGTGATGCCATTTGTGAAAAAGAAGAAAAGGATCCTCCTTTTTTTTTCTTTCTTCCCCAACAATGCTTTAGATTTCCAAATTCACATTCCCCATCTTAAAAGTAGTGGGTGTGAAAAGCTTAACATGAGGAAAAAGAAAGGTTAACTAAAAGATAAGCATCTCTAGCTCTTGGTCATCAGAGACCCTAAAGCTTGGTGCTTTAGAATCCTGGGAAGATAATATATCTCCATGTCTAGCTAGAGCCACACATCAGCATTGGTCCGATCACTAAAATACAGGAGAACAAGCTAGTGTAAGTAGGGAATTTGTCGTGTGTGGCTTTTCATAGATAAAAATTGACGCATCTGTTGAAACCTAAGATATTGTACTGCACGCAGGGGTGGAGCTAGAACAAAATATAGACGGGTATCTCTCACTCACTTTTTAGTATTTTTAATTGAGTTTACACTGCTAGGTATGTCTGAGAGAGGTGCATATATGATAAAATTACATTAACTATAACTAAAAAATTTTATGGACCGGATGCCTAGAAACCCCATAGACATGGTAGCTCCGCCCCTGACTGCATGGATATATATATATATATATATATATATATATATATATATATATATATATATATATATATATATATATATATATATATATATATATATATATCTGTGTGTGTGTGTCTCCAATCTTTGTGTATGCCTCTCAAATCTTCCTTGCATGCTTATCTATTCTTTCCACATGCACTATACCCTTGGATTATTACATGTATCCCATAATGCTTTTTGTGTTTTTATCCATCCCATTTACCTTTTCCCTATCTTAAAAGGGGAGAAGAGAGCCATACTAACTTTCTTCTTAAAAGCAGCATTGTCATCGATCTCTGTACGTACGTACATTTATATGTATATATACGACCTGGCCTTGTGCCTGCAGCTTTCATGCATGTTTTATTATTACACATAGTATAATTAATCACAAAATATATTGCCAATCTATATATAAGTGATGATCTGACACCTATGATGATTTCATTAATCTCAAACCAATATTGGTCCGGTCTTTAGATTAGCTCCTAGTGATAGTGTGTGCATGTGTAATGTTCATATAGGGTGAGTGTACATCCGTTTATAATGAAGAATATATATTCGTACTTTGTTTCAGAAAAAAAAAATGCCACTAGCTAGCGTCCATGCCCATGCATACGCTGTTTCTAATTTAATTAATAAATCGCTGAGTACATATGTAGTTATGTTAAAGTCGGACATATACTCCACAACATGAAATAAGTTAAATTAATCTATCTGGTTTAACTAATTTTGGGTTAGGCCGAAAGGCAACATTCTTGACGAGAGGGTGCACAAGAAGATACTCACATGGTACACGATGGGTCCCATGCATATATAAGAATATATGATTCCATTTGAAAGCAGCAGATGTAAATATCTAGCTATCTATTTTGAGTTTTTTTTACTATTATTGAACAGGTATATTAAATTAAGATACCATATTTTTCAGTATAAAAGTTTAATATCTTAAGGTACAATATACCTTGAGATACCAGAATTTTGCACTAAAATTTTTAATATCTCAAGTTACTTCTAAAAGATGGTAAAAAAAATTAGTTATATTCACTACTCTCAACTTTGATCAAATTCATTTTTCTACTCACACAATTAATTGATAAACACCTTTATCATTTCTACGTGTCTAAACCAGCTGGTAATTATATAACCTAGCCGTAGTAGTCCTAATTAATTAATCCAGTTACTGACATGCATGATAGATCGATCAATCGATGTATAGATCGATCTTTGAAGCTAGCATCTAAAATTGCGTGCTTAATTAGCTAGCCAAATGCGTGTCTTATCTTCTTCTTAATTATCTAGCAAATTAAGCTATCTAGCTAGTGGGCTTCATGTGTTGTCACGATGGGGATATTAGCCTCTCGAGCTTTGTCCAATCCAACTATGAAAAAGGTGAGACGTCACAAAAGTGCACGCATCTTTTAACTTATTAATACGAATTGAGCAAAAAAAATTTAAAAGGATGACACATTTTGTGCCTCAGTTCGTACAAAGATGGTTAGTAATATAAGAGCAGGACACGCCTAATTATATACCAGCCTCCAACTTTGCAAGTGCCACTACATGGCAACTGGATGCATGAGCATCAAAACTGTGGGGCAATAATTTAGTGGTGTTGAATTAAACTTAGGGTTTCGTCTTTTGGCCCAAAGTGCATATGGTGCTGCTAAAATTTAAATTTAGATCTTAATTTTGAAATTGATTTTAAAGTTTTTGCAACGTAGTTTCTTTTTTTCAAAATTAGTGTTTTAAGTCGCTAAGAACTAAGTTTAAAAGATTTATTTATAAATTATTTTTAATCGTTGATACGTTGTTGGGGTGTAATTTAATCTTGGCCGACCGATTAGATCCTTGGCCTGAATGAGGCAGCTATAGCCACGTACAGTTCTGAATCACTTCTAGCTAGGACACTGGCTGGCCAAAAAATGGACAAAAATCTGTACAATTTGTAGCAGGTGGAACGAGATCTATAGTAGTATGTATTTGATATATTTTATGATCATTGGATCAAAACGAATGGATAAGATTTAATGCTGTAGTACTTTGCTACAGTAGTGAACAATATTTTAGATTTACTGCTGCTATAGCGTTTAAGTACTGTTTACGGTATTAATTTACTGTTCCTCTTATCTGAATAGTTTTCCTCTGTAATATTACAGTTGCAGCAGGTGATCCGGACCCGTAGGAGGTAGGCCATAGACCCTTTTGGGCAGCTAGTGTCAAAGGTGGTTGAGACCGCCCGAGGAAGCAAGGATCACCAAAGCAAAGCTGGCGAAATCCGCAAAAAATAAATTCCAAACCTTGATTATGGGCCAATCCCTCAGCAGTGGGCCCAATGGTACAGCTTACTAGAGACCTTGTTAGGTTAAGGACAATAGGAAATGATACGTATGTCCCATGTATATGTTCCTATCAAGAAATATGAAAGTGAGATTATTTGTACACTAAACCTTAGCTATGGTTATAAATGAGCTCTTAGGACGTTGTAACTATCAAGTAATTGAAATGAAAAATAATTTGCACACAAAACCCTAAGAGTAAGTCTAACAGCTCATCCACCCATCTACAAAATAAAGTACGATGGGTAAAAATATGGCCCAACAGTTTATCCAAAAATCCTATATTTTTAGCCATCATCCATATTGAGAGAGAAACTCTAAACTTACTCCAAATAGCAATATAAGAATATTTTTTTAGTAGTATATGCTTAAGAAGAAATGGGTAGTTGATATATATTAATAAAATATAGTAAGGTGTGATATGGATAATCTGCTAGAGTACAAATAAATATGAAGGAGAAATCTTTTTAGATAGTCATTTAAATGAAGATATGGAGAACTAATTAAATTTTGATAAGCTATTGAGCGTGATCTAAGGCTACAAATATACACTCGAGGCACTTTAATAAATGAACTTTGAAAAGCAAGGAAAACCCAAAGCCTAAACCTCATCGTTTCACTTATAATTATTATAAGTGAAATAAATTATTAGCGATTAAAAAGTAATTTATAGTTAGAATTTTATATATGTGTTTTTAGCAATTAGAAAATAAATATTATAAAATAAATTATGATTAAAAACCTAAAACTAATTCCAAAATTAACTTCTAAATTTAAATTTTCACTTATACTTCTAAGTTATTAGCAAAATGATGGTGGTGACCATATATCAAGTCATAGGTGTTAGGATTTCTAACCCTTTGCTTCTAAAGACGCTGTTGCCTTCAACAACAAAATTCATGTACAATTTGGGTGCACCAAATGAGATAACTTAATTTTAAGATTTTGGGTTGACATTGTCAGGGTCCTAAACATTCGGGATCGTTGTCGATCTTTCAAAGAACAGAAAGTACAGTTGCAACACGTGAATATCCTTTTGAAATGTGCATAAAAAACTAAAAGCCTATATCAATCCTAATGTGTTAGGCATGGAAATTTTGCTGTATATAATATTTATATCACGTTTAATTTAAATAATGATACAGATTCGAGTATTTAAGTTAATTAGAACAAACAACATCATACTCTTCTCTGCATCAGTGTTAGTTTTAAATGTTACATCTTACGCAAGACTAGCATCACCCTATTGCACATTGTATATTACTTTCTTTCATTTGTAATAGATGATGATTTTAATTTTCAGTCGTATATTAATAGCTCATTTTATTAAAATATTTTTAAATACGCAAGTAATTGTAATAATAAGTTAAATCACAATAAGATAAATATTAATTATATAATGTTTTGAGTAGACGAATGATTAAATATGTCTATAAATCAAAAGTATTATCTATTAAAATCCGAAACGAGTGCTTGTGTTTACATGGTCTGGCATTAAACCCCATCAGTTACCCAAAACAGGTTACGAACTTAATTACGGTGTTATCAGCCACCCGGTGATAGTTGTCACATCAGTGGGTTAAAAGAGCCAACCCAGCATAAAATAATTGATGTGAATATTTTACAGTTAGGATTAGGACAATTTGGAGATAATGGGCTAGCCAGCTCTTTCAACTTTCATGACAGTTTGCCTTTCCCAAACCTTTCCAAAGTGCTTCACCCTTTTTACAAACTCAAGACAAGTGCCTTTGGTAAAGATAGGCCACCTTTCCCCTGTTAATTAACCTTAGCAAGAAACTTCAAACATATATGGAGCAGTATTTTAATTTTAGTTAGGTTAATTAGCTACATGTGTTAACTTGTAGACTTGATTGGTGCTACTTAAAGCATTTCAAGTGATCCCTTTGCAGGATGGAAAACCAACACACTATATATCACACAGGGCCAAGTGGAGTAGCAAGCTATTAGCTACTAGTAGCACAGATGCTTGTTTCTTATTCTACTTTCTTCTCTATATATTCGCAAGCAGATTGATCTATATATATTACCGGTCTTTGGTTTAGCTAGGCATCTAATCATCAATCTAATCCCTTAGCCTCCAAGTATGCACTATTTCCAATAATTGTATCAGATGATGACCAAGTCATGCTGTTTCTCAGCAAAATGCATCCACTACACCTATATCCTTCATTGCAGTACATGCTTGGTAATTAAGCTTAACCTGGATATGATCCACTTCAGAGATGGCTACACGATATTTTTACATACTCCCTCAATGCCATGAAACAAAGACATGTTGAGGTTTATTCTAAGTCATAGCATCTAAAGATTAGTCATGTTTATATATAGTAAAATCTATGATACCAAATTAATTTAATTAAACCCAACACTGTTTTTGATAATATATTTGTTTTGTGTTGAAAACAATTACTATTTTTATGAATTTAATCAAACTTAAGATAAACTAAAAATGTCTTTTATATATAACAGAGACAGCAGCAATAGAGATGGTTTAAAACAATGCATGCATGTGTATGATAAACTTGTTGTCATCCATTGGTCAGTCATTTAGCCATTTAGAACAGGTACAATAGCAGACTATAGGCTAATTATAAATATATTTTAAGGTGATAAGAGAAACATATTTTAAGGTGATAAGAGAGAGGAGACAAGAGCAACGGGCTATAGTTTTGTAACCAACTATAACACGGACTCCAAGACACATGTGTGTATAACAGGTAGAACCGGATATTAATTATGTAGTATATAACTATTGTACGAATTGACTATTAAGTTGGCTATAAATAATTTGTAGCCAGCAGCTGACTATACTATTGAACTTGCTCTTATGTGGTTTTATAGGGAGGTTTTCTCCATCCTTACGGAGGTATATACCTTCTTATCACTTGAGAGATTCGTATCCATAAATGATGTACCAAAACTAATCTCACAAATAGGGAGTACGATTTAGAATTCACATTTATTTATGTTGTTTGAGTTTCTTTTCTGCCATGCGACTAAATAGGGAGTACATATACACCTTGCATGCAGTCCTTTGTTGCTTGAAAGTTTCTAAAAGTTAAACCATAAAATCTAGTACTATTCCAAGAGAGTTAGCTGGTATTTATCAAGGTAATTTAATAACCAAACCTCTGATAATCCTCTCCTAGCTAGTGACTCCGATCTTATTAATTAGACCGACCTTTATAACCTAAAAATTAGCATGTAAAGAGCTTGAATGCAAATGGATGCAGATGGTAGTCAAGTATATATGCAGACAAAGTTTGTACACAATGCCAGGCTTTGAGGAAAAGGTCCTCCAATCTGCATGCATGTTTGGCACTTTTGCTTTCATTCTTTCTTCCTTTCATGCATCAAAGTGGAAGTGAAGGGATTAGCCATACCTAGCTTAGCTGCTACTTCTTGGATCTCTCGATCATGCATGCATAAAAATGCAAAATTCTTGTCACAGTCTTGATCAATCAATGACAGTCATGCAAAGAGGTCTGTTTTGAGGGATCCAAGAAAACACACTTGTTAATTTGTGCCTTGGCTATCTAGGGCCAGTTCTTGTCTTCTGCAATTAAAACTACTAACCACTTAGGATCAATTGAAATAAGAACAAACATAAATTGTCTTCTTACTTATCACAGAAAAATGCAACAGTGTTGTTTAGTCAAACATCAGGATGGTTTAGTGAGGCATCTGAATTAGCTCCAAGTGAAGAAGCATTAAGACCACCCCTACTGGGCTCACCTGGGCCGTATTCCGTAGGCCCGAAAAATGCGGCTATTTAATCGATGCTACAAAAGTTGCGGCCCACGCGCGTCGTCCGTTTCAAATCCTACCAACTACCAAGCACGGGGCTGCCCGTTCCCGCCACGGCCGCTGCCATCTCCGCCGCCGCCGCCTCCCCCTGATCCGACCGGCCGCCACGCCATCTGCTGCTGCTGCTGCTGCCTATGGTACGCGCCGCTACCGTAGCCTCCAGGCCGGAGGTTGTACGAGCCACGACCGCCGCCGCTGTCACCCCCCGAACTCCCATTGCCGCCGCTCCACTGGTGCCGCGCCGTCGTCTGGCCGTGGCCAAAGACAGTGCCGCCGCTCCCTCGCCCCCGAGCGTACCTGGCACCGCTCCACGACAGCTGCGCCTCGGCGGCGGGAGGGACGACGGCGGCGACGGCGACGGCGCTCCCTCTGCCTCGCCCCAGCCACCCCGTGCCGGCGCTCCTGATCTCCTCGCGCGGCGGCGGCGGCGTGGTCGACTTCCAGCAAGGGGTGTCTGGCCTGCGGCTCTGCTGCACACTGCAAGAACGCATCAGGATACACTGATTCAGTAAAACCATGGGCGCCCGTGCATCAACTCAACGTAAACGCAACGAGATTTCAGAGATCGAGTACACTACAATTGCTTGGAATTCGCAGGAGATTTCGGGTACGGGTGTGTGTGCCAGAGCCGGCCTAACCGAAATGTCATCTTCGGTTACAGTCTGCATTACACACCAGTTAATTACATAGATGATGATATTAACTGTCAAATGTGGAGTGTAATTTCTTGAAAAGATTGAGTTATGCAGTATAAATTTTGATTACCTTGTCAGGAATTCTGACACTGTCAAGTAGCCTTGTGGCTGGCTTCACTGTCTCAGGATTGAAGAACTTAGCTGATCTGAAACATACACAAATTTGATGAAAATTCAAAACTTCAACGGCCGCCACCAAGCATGACAGCATATGAATGATAGGATTCAAGAATCAAGAACTCTCACAAAGACAGGTTATTTTTGACAGGAGAGCTATCGAATCCACTTAAACCATCATCATCATCATCAGGTAACAACCATCCTCCAATTTCACTATGGAGAAAAAAAATCAGCAAGAGTTCAAAACTAGACTTCATATTTCACCAGTTTTAAACCAGATCATTTCAGGATTTGCATGTACCTAGTAGCAGGATCTATCGGGAGCTTTTGCAGGGAGCAATCCAATGTTTGCGCAAACGCTTCATTGTTTGCCAGGGCATTTGATTTCCTCAGAAAGATCTTCTCTTGACGAACAGCGTTGCGTCTCAACTCATGCACCTAATTTTGTAGAAACCAAAGAGAGTGATTAGGTGATTACCTATCGCTATCTAGGTTTAACGAAAATAAGTTTGTGCAACATTAGGATAGATAGTAACAAATTGTTTTACCGCAAGCTCTTTCTCTGCCTCCTTGGTGACTGAAAGAAGCAGCTTGTCATCTATGAACGGCAGCTTCGCAATGCCCTGAAAAATTAGCATCTGAGTCGTGTTTGACAAGTGCATCAATCGATTCTTGATTACACTAGCTAGTGCACTTACCTGCCACAAGAAACGTTTCCCATCTGTGTCGATATCTAGCTCTGTTAAGAAAAGACGAAAGGAATTTGTATATTTACTAAAGCAGAAAAATAAAACCATGGTGATGTTCACTGATGGCATGTGTTTTTGTATAATAGAGTAATTTTGCCATACTTTAGAAAACATAGACGGCACCACATTTTCTAATGTAAACTTTGGTAGTTCCAATTACTTTGTACTTAGTGCCAAAAATTTTAATATAAATTTTGGTTACTAGAGGTACCTTTCCAAGGAAGCTAAAATTGCTCATGCTAATATACCTGATGGATAATACGCTCGTATCAGAGACTCTTCAGAGTTCATCACTTTGCTGTAACATTTTGGTAGTGCAAACGAGCTGCAAAAGGCAATCAAAGTTAACTTTCGAAAATAATGTGCATGGGAAGAACTTAAAGCATGATAGATGATCCAGTGTGCCTTTCAGGTGGTAGAACCGCCATGAGCTGATCGAATGGCCTCAGTGGTTTGTCCAAGGTGAATGATATCTTAAACCGGGAAAGACCTTTGACATCAGATGCAAAAGGAGCATAATAAAATGGATAGTACCTGAAAGGGAAAAAGGGAGATGAAACTTATATCTGCATACTTGTACATATAACAAGACTAGTAATTAGCAGTGGCACCACAGCATTTATTGAATTTAGTACTTGTCATTCAGATAATTGCCGTCAATACGATTCAAAGCACAAATTACTGCATCATGACAAAGGAATAAGCAAATATTAATTTACCAGCTCCATGATGGTACATCAGAAAAATAGTAGAGTAGTACCCAGCAAAGTCCTTCCAAATACTTCTGGACCTAGCTCAGCAAATGAAAAGAGAGATTATGGCGATGAGATACCATCCAGTTACTGTATTCCATTTGCATAAGGAATGATGGAAAATTGTAACCATCTCATTCTGCAGCTTCGCAATTTCATCTTTGGCTTCAGCACCAAACTTTTCCTTGAAGTACCGAGATTTCCATCCAAGTGATCCTAGTTTTATCTGCATTATATATGTCAATATTTCTGCAGAGGACCAATTGCCACAACCGACATTACTAACCTTGTCAAGTTTACAAGCTCCACTTTTTAGAAGATTTTGCTTATTAGAAAGAATGTCCTTCAATTTTTGCCTCAGCTCTAAGCTATTCATTTTAATCTGAAAGACAAAGAAGCAGTCAAGTTCATAGGTGTTAAACCAGTTATGTCAGCATTGCTAAATATTTGGCACAGGGAGAGATGAAATTCTAATACAACAGATTCGTCAGTCTTGCAAGTAGAAACTTCATCATCTGTGAGAGAGATCTTGGCCATCATGCCTTGGTAATCAAAACTTTCTTCCTGAGTAAAACAAAACTGATAAAATCAGTATATGTAATACTTGATCTTACGGGTGTACAGTTCACAATCCTATAGCCACAAATGACCCTTACTACATTTTCAGACTTTATTTCATTCCATGCCTTCTCTGCTGCTTGGCGCTCCATTTTGCGAACAAAATCCTGCATGCATTTAACCCGCGGAATGGATTAGGAAACTCCGATTCACAACTGTGAAAAATAACCATTTGATATAGATGAGGATTCAAGAACCTCTCACAGCCGGTATCTTTTCTGAAATATTTTCTCTTCATATAAAGATAGTTCATGGAAAAACTTTTCCAACCTCGAAACTTTCAGAAAGGCGGCATGTTTATCCTTAACCTGTTTCCAGTAGCAACAAAACTAAGTGGGAGAACAACATATGGCCATTGATGTACGTAAATAGGTGGCAGAATTTGTCAGTTACTTTGTCTGTGTCCACAATATAACCTCCCATTTTGTTGAAGGACGCTTTGTATACTTCAATAATTAGATCAACAGCACCCTGTCAGACAGAACAAAATCCATAAGTATTTGTGCAATAGCATGATGAAACAAGTGAAACAAGTAACAATTACTCATGAACTTGTAACCTCATTTATTTCAAGTGACGGAACGTGAGCAATGAAATCATTCCCAGTCAGGAAACAAATGAAGACAAAGTCATCGATTAGCCTCTCGATATCAAGTTGCTGGACCGGGTTTGGTATCTTCATATCAAGCTCCAGGTACTCTCTAAGTACCCAAATGTTCAGAAACTGCACGAGGAAGAAGCTATTAATTTACAGTCCAAATAAGAAATATCTAGTATTTAGCTACAGGGGAACAAACCTGATATGGTTTCTTGGGTAACTTGCCCTCAGGTCTTGCTTCTGTTATCCGAGGGAACCATGCTCTGCACTTGAATTTTTCAGCCTCTTGGGCCGTGAAGACATTATTTTGGATAATAGGGACGACGTTTTCATGCTGGCTTCCAGTTAGCACATCCTGATCATGTTTGTAAAACAGGAGCAAATCTTAGCTCCAGTAGTTACCTTGAATGTGAAGGCATAGTATCTACTCAATCTAGTTACCGAACTAAGATTTGAAGATGTGGATGGACAGAACACAAACCTCGCGTAGAATTGAGAAATGGACTTCATGAGATGCCAAAGCAAGCATGATCAAATCAGCATCCTGCAGCAGTTTGTTCATTAACTCCATTGTAACTAGGTATATAGGACAGAGTGTCTGAATTTGAAATGTCCAGTTGGATTGGATTCTTACCAGTCCATAGAGGCAATGGCGAGTATTTGGGTCATAGCCTTCCCTGCCACGCTGTGCACGGATGAAAGACATGATCTTGTGCTCCCCTTCTCCAGGGACGTTTGCATCAGAGAGAATGACCTTCAAATTAGGTGATGAACTTAATTGAGCAAGAAAATGGTGATGTGTTCCAGAGTCTAATAATCTCTTTGTTTTACATTATAAGCTACTTAGAGTTAGGCCCAAGTTAAACGTTTTCAAATTTGACAACGTTTATAACAAAAATATACTAATATCTATGATACCAAATAGTTTAAGTAAATCCACTACTCAATATATTGTATATGGTATATTTTTGTGTTAGAAATATTTAAATATTTTTCTATAAACTTGATCAACCTTGAAAAGAGTTTTATTTAGAACAAGACCCATGTATAGTACTTCCTCCATCCCAAATTGATCATCATATAAGAGAAGATTAGAAATCTCAAATTGATAACCATATAAGAGATGAGAGCCTATTATACATTAATTATAGGGTGAAAAACTCTTTAGCTAACGCACACATTAAATGCTTACATGCATCTACCCAATCAGCTTTGATGTGATTTGCAAATTTCGATTTTGCATGTACACATGCGGCTTGGGATTTGTGACTCTAGTTTTCCAATGCTAATTAAATATATTCTTGGTTTTTTCGTCTTTGCACCTAGACCGTATATGATAATCAATTTGGGATGGAGGAAGTAACTTATAGTATGAAGCGGAGAAGTTAACACACTGTCAAGTTAAAGACATTTAATTTTGGGTGATTATATATGGTTTACGGAGGCAAAATTAAGGATGGTTATTAATTACGGCAGGGAGCATACTGTAGAAGCAGCTAGCACGAAACTAATGTTGGTATTGGTAGAATATACAATGAACTGGTGCAGGGGCATCACTTACATACTACTAGAAATTAGGATCGGAAGAGAATGGAATGAATCAAAATGCAGTGTGATATAATAGTGTATTAGTGATGAGGAATCGAGACCTTGATGTTGCTCCAGAGTGGGTCACTGCTGAGGCGGGCACGGACGTAGTACTTGAGCGCCTGCGACAGCTTCTCCATGAACTCCGTCCCCGGCGTAATGACGTTGGGATCACGAGACGACGACGCCTCTCGCGGCAGCACCTCCTTCCCTTCCACTCTGAACCTCTCCCTCAGAATCATCTCCTCCGTCTCCTGTATGAGATTCAGATCGATGCATGGATGCATTACGTAGAGGAGGGAGGTGGGCTTGACGATGCGGATGAGGCGATCCATGTAGTCGAACATGGAGACGAACACCTCCTCCAGCGTCGCCGGAGGGCACACCTGCGGATGTTCTCATCGTCAGCTAGCAGCAACCATGGATGGATGGATGGATGGATGGATGGAGCAGTAATCTAATCTAATATTATACTATACTATACCTGCAGGCCCTCGGGGTGGAAGCGGGGGTGGATGATGCCATTCATGTCGAGGTAGAGGTTGTGGTAGACGACGCCATTGCCGGAGCCGGAGGAGGAGGCGGAGCCGCTAGCAGCGTTGCCTTCTTCGTTGGCCGGGGAGACGATGGCCGGGTACTTGCCGACGAGCCACCGGTAGAAAGACGGAGTACTGTGCTACACCAGCTGCTGCTACTGCTAGAAATACGGAGTTGAGTGGGAAGAAGAATGCGGAGAGGCGGTGGCTGCAGTGCGTGGGGAAGGTGGAACGTCGTCGTGTGCACCGCAGGCGAGGGCACGTACTCTGGAGTAGGACGCGCCGCCTCGTCTCGTCTCGCATGCACGGCCAACGAGCAGATCGACAGGCCAGTTCTTGCTTGATTTGCTGCTCGCTCTTCTTCTCTCGGGGACCCAACCAATGATGGCGCCTCCACATTTTTCTCATTTCATTTTAGTTCTTGCGTATTAATGCCCGTACATTGCAGCGATTTAATTAAAAATTATCATTATTTCATTATATTATCATTTTTTTAATTAGTAGCAGTATTTAATACTCTTTCCATCTCATAATATAATTAATGCGCAACTATAACATGAATACCAAGGAAAAGTTATAATCACATCCTCGTGTAAAACAAGTATAATAGCAGGCTATACGCCGACTAAAGGCTGAGGTGGAGGAGAGAGCGGAGGAGAGGGTTGTTAGGTCAATCTCAATGCTCAGTTTTACTACATAGTTTTCAAAACAGCTAACTCGATGAAACGATGTATGAAACAGTTATTCACAGTGCAACGTTTCATTGTACCATTTCCAAAGCTAAATAAAACATTTAATTACTGCTAAAAGTTTGATTGCATGGAGAGAGTGTTAGATTGCATGAAACGCCTCGAGCCCCTCAATGCGAGTTTCACTGTATTATTGAAGACTTGGTAATGGTGTCCAAAGGTTTCATGACCATGAAACAAATTCCCAGTCTCTTCTCACAATTTCATGCAAATATTCTATTTTGTACTGATGTGTCACCTAATTAATATACATGACACAGAACCACCATTGAGACTGACATAAGCTTATAGCCGGCTCGGGCACAAGAACCAAAAAACTCTGTGAGAGAGACAAGTGGATCATGTATTAATGACGAAGAGTATATGGGTGGGCTATAAAAAGACTACACAGAGTCTTATTATTAGCCTGGCTTTTAGATTATTATTAGCCTTGCTCTTAGATTATCTATGTGCATTATACATAATACATGCATGTAATGTGAATGAACGTTTTAATGATAAATAATTTAAAATAAATCAAAATTAGAGGAAAATGTGCTAGTTAATGTATGCTTGCATGCACGCCTTATATTCTTGAAAAATAGTTTCTATAAAATTATTTGGTTTATAAAAATATAGAAAACTAAAGTAAATTATTATTTTTACATGTTACAGAGAGAAAACATAAAAAAAATCATCCCCTCTAACCTTTTGAAAAATGTATATGGATGTTTTACCAGAAGTTCGAAAACTTGTCGGTTTCCTGTTTCCTTTTGAGACAAGCCCAACTTTATCTCTCAGACACCAAGCTTCCTAACTAACTCCTTGACAAGGGACGTGCAAGGTTGGGAGCCCGCCACAAAGTGGTCTACACAACATCGATCTCTAGAATTATCTCTTCCTTCACGCTCCGGAGGTGTTATGTTTCCAAACACTCACAAATCATCTCGAATCTCCACCACAAATTCCTTGGGAGATCATCGTGACTCCACCAAGCCGTTTAGGAGGCAACAACTCTAAGAGTGAAAAATAGTAACCTCAACTTGGAGATTATCAATTGCAAAACACACAAAAATATAATGTTGTATGCTTGGCTACAATTAGACTCAATCACTCACATATGGAGAAGGGATGTTCAATAGTGAGAGGAGTGAGTGCAAGTGCTAAAGTGGATTTGAAAGAGTGCCAAGAGAGGTTAGCTGTGGATGATGGGGGAGTATTTATACTCATACCAACCATAACTACATGTTTGGACGGGGGAGGGGGCAAAATCCCCCAACTGAGGCCAACTTTGGTCCGACCATAGGCAAAGGGCTGGTCTAACCATCGACAAATGTATCCGTTAGGGTACATTTAATGCACTGGTCGGTCCAATCACCACCCCTAATGGAAGGCTCTAGGAGTTACTGGCCAAAGATGGGTGGTTCGATCGCCAGGCGCTAGAAGGCTAGGAAAATTGGAGAAAGCCAGGCATGCAAACCTGGCGTGGTAAATTGATCATTTTTTTTGCCAAGATTGCCATCGCTTTATAGCAAAACAAAGCTAAAAACAAACCCGACTTTACAAAATTGATAGCTCGGCTCCTCGATCATCTTAGCAAACCACTAGAGTTTTTATATTTGCTTAGTCACTTCACATCATCAATTTTAATTGGTGGTTATCATTCTTGACGGGATTTAACTCCTTTAGCATAGACTTAACATAGAGATAAATAATTAGCGGAGCCTATATGCTTCAGCATGGAGGCTGCTAGGGTTCGAGGGGTGATGAATATGGGATTCTTTTAGTTTAGTTTTTTTTACAAAAAAGGTATACATGTGCACGTTGGCCTTTAGGCTATGAGCATTTAATCTTCATATGAATTTCACCGAGCTTTGGATATGTCCATGTACATATTAACCACGTGTCACAATTAGGTAAGAAGTAAGGGGCAGTAATAATATCATCGGACTGACTCTACTTGACATGGATACAGTTTAGTCGTAAACATAACACTTATGTAGTGTAGCAATAAAATAGTTTTTCATGTTGGTTTTGGGGTCCTATTGTCATCCCTATATTCACCCCACCATGCCAATGCAAAAATATGATCTAAAAGCGTGAATGGATATTGGCATGAGCAACATAAAGACTGTAGATATATGTGTCGCACCAATTGCCTGCAATTCAATTTAGTTAGTTAGGATATGTTTCTAAGTATCATTTGACCAAAACAAAATAATACTATTCATCTGTCCCAAAATATAATACTTTTTAGGATTTCAAGCATGTATGAAAATAAAAATATTATGATACTATTCACAAAACTACATATCACACGCAAGATCACTTTTACATTTTGAATTCTTCCTACTTTATCCCCAGCTGCACCCGATGATCATCCGTTCCCTATTTATTAAAGAATACTATAGTTTTTTACTTAAACATAATCCATAATTAAACAATGGCCGCGTTCGACTCTCTCATCAGTAACCATTTCCTTTTTTTACGCGTGCGCTTCCCGAACTGTTAAACGTTATATTTTTTTACGAAAATTGTTCATATGAAAGTTACTTTAAAAATTATATTAATCTATTTATATTTTTTATATTAGTAATTATTTAATTATATACTAATCTATTCTATTGAACACCGATATGAATACCGAAATGAATAGAGGCATCTTACTCGCCCAAGAAGAATAGAAAGTAGGACGGGTCGGGTCAACCTTATTGTGAGCCCGTTTTGCGGATATCCGAGCCGAGTCCAGTCCAGCTCTGCGACGGCAACCAACCCGAACCACAAACGGCCTAGGGTTCGCGACCCACCTTGCCCTCCCCCCTCGCCCCTCGCCGCCGCCGCCGCCAACGCCGGCGTCGCTCGCTGCCCCCGCGCCACTCCGGCGAGACGAGGCGAGGCGACGCTCGCGGATCATCGAGCCTCCCCCCTCCCCCCGCACCCCCTCGTCGTGGGGATAGGGTTTCGACCCCGCAGGTTCGTTCCCATCTGATTCCGATCTCCGATTGGCTCTTTCGTTGCTCCAATCGCATCTGGGGGATGGGGCTACCGATCGTGAGTCAGGGTGCTCCATTTGTGCTAGTTACTGCAGCTTAATTTGACGCTCTTAGATTCGGAGATGCTTGATTTCGCATCTCTCGCCGCCGCCCCCCCCCCCCCCGATTTCGCCATAATTTTGTTGTCTTTTTGCTGGCTGGGTGGAATCGCGTAGGTTTCGATGTAGCGAATTTCCTCGAGGAATCTGTGGGGTGCCTGGTTGTGAATCAACTATTTTGTGTTATTTACTTTGGACAGCGGCATTACTAGTCATGGATTGGATTGGTGCCTGTGAGGACCTAGATTTGTGATTCTTTGTGCCCGTTCCTTTAGTGAAATTTCGGTGTTCAATCTACATGAAACCTATGCAAATTTCTTGACGGATGCGTATTACTACATAGCATTAGTGCAACCATAAATCCAATAACTTGGCTTGAAAGGATCTGTTTCACCATATGGTTTAGCCAGAAAACTACCTTGTAAAAATTGTCAATCTGTAGCTTCAACAGTCGTGAATCCAAATCCAAAATCACCATATACGGTGTTAAATACCTGGTTTCAATACTTCAGGTTGTTAAATCCCTGGTTTCATACTATAACGTGTAAAGTAATTGAACCTCAATACTTTTATGATGTCAAGCGGACCTTTCCTTTATTTATTATCATCATCCACTTGTTACAAATTTGGAGAAGGTCGTATGAATGCTTAATCTTTTATGAACTTATTGTTTTTATATGAGTGGCTAGATGGTTGGAAATCTGAAATATGATTCAGCAATCTTTGATGGACATAATATTTCAGTAGCAGGCCTATTATTTTGTTTTGTTATATTTATGGTGCTCACATCTTACTCTTGATCTTCGAGGAAATTTAACAAAATATCTTTAAATCCTGCAGTTTAGTGATAGGTACTGCTTATGTAATATGTATCGGAATACAAAATTGTGGATAATTTAGCTTTTAGGTTCTAAAATCTGTTTTACAAAATCTAGTTTGGTCAACCAGAGATTCAAACAACCAATTTGGTTCAATTTTGGATCTTCATTTGCTCTGTGCTCGATTAGTTGTAAATCAGCAAATAAGATTTTAGAAAACTCTTTTGTATGCTATTATTATAGCATCCATGTGTGACATGTGCTAGCGACAAATTTGCTGAAACATCCGGGGCTAGTTTTCCAGGCAATTCATATGGGTTGCATGATTATGCGACCAATTTCTTGGTCATGCTGTAACAATATTTTACCGCACCCTGAATGTGGAAGCTGTCCATTGTCTTTATCATGTTCTATGGGCCTTTCATGGAACAAAAAAGGAAATAATCATTTTTTAGATTTAACTCTTTCACCCCTGTTGTCCTTTTTTTCTTTTTAGCTATGCAGCAATCATTTATCCTAACTTTCAACAGTAGGGCATATCCGTTTAGCTATGTGCCCAGCAGCATTACCACGCCACCACTTAAGCAATCATACACAGTTCAGGCTTATTCACCTACCTATTTTTTAACCCATTTGATGTTAAATTTGAAAATGTTAACACATGTACACTTTGTCAGGTAATTCAGAGGTACATCCTACATGGATGGCATACAGACAAGTGACTCTTCGCATCATGGAATCGTAGAAAACAGCCCATATAGAACTCCCTATGATAGGTATGCAGAAGGTGGTCAACTTGGTGCCTCCTGGTATTTTAGTAGAAAGGAAATAGAGGAGAATTCCCTATCAAGAAGAGATGGAATTGATCTGAAGAAAGAGTCTTATCTTCGCAAGTCATATTGCACTTTCCTGCAGGATTTGGGGATGAGGCTTAAAGTGTAAGAATATGTTGCTTTATGACTATTTTATCATTGTACTTGGTTTCCCTGTTAATATAACTGCTGTGTCATCAATGTTTGATGTCTGGAGTTCTTTAAATGTTTGTTTGGAAAACAAGCTGTTTTCTTTTAGCTAAGTTTATTTATTTCCAAGCACCTTTTTTCCCATTGCTGATGTTTATAATATTTGACGACATATCAATTGAACCATGTTACTAAGCACTTAATTGAGATGCTTTATGTACAATAGGATGTTTAAATGCCTGCTTTCTGATTTATCCAATTATTTTTGCCTAAACATTCATTTAGCTTATTGAATTATTTTAAGACACAAGTGCAGTCTGTTGACCTTGTGAGCTTTATGCAAAGTTCTTTATGTTTTGATCCAATTTTGCATCTAGTTTGGTTCTGAATAGGTCTAATTTGCTATGTTAAATCATTCTTTCTGTTCTGTTGAGAGGTGTTCACTAAGCATGCCCCTGTTAATCCATTGATTTTAAATTGAAAATGTTGTTAGTTCTCCATTTCACTGTGCAATTTTTCTTTCCAATTTTCTGTTTCAAAGGTAATACATTCTCTATAAATATGATTCAATTCTAGGAGCAGCTTATTGGCACTCTATGAAATATCAGTTGAAGATAGCAAAGTTGTTCTAATGAGTTATTGTACAACACCAATTCTTGCTGGGTCTGAATAGCAAGGATTTCCTGGTTTAAGTAGAGCAGAAAATATACAACATCGTTTATATATTTACAATTTTGTTTCCTGTATGGCTGTGAATGTTTGTGTATTACCGTGGAAGTACTGTATGTTATATGTCTTGTTGATACTTTTGTATACCTGTTGTCCTAATGATGAATTGCTAATTCAGGCCTCAGGTGACAATTGCTACAGCCATCGTGTTTTGTCATCGTTTTTTCCTTCGTCAATCTCATGCAAAAAATGATAGACGGGTAAGTATTATTGAAATTTCTGATGGCATAATTATAGAGACAGTATTCATGACAACAGTATTTTCAATTTTACCTGCAAAATTTATGGAAATAGTAGTCAGTGTTATATGAATAACTAAATGCTTGTCAATTTAAAGTACTTTCTTCTTTGGTTGCCTCTTATTTGTGGAAGAAATGAAATCTCACATCAGTGTGGTATATAAATAATCAAATAGTGGTCAATTTGAAGTACTTGCAGTTTTGATTGCTACTCATTTGTGGAAGAAACTAAACCTCACATCTGTTTTTAGAGTATGATATGGTTGATATTGTGTGGTCCTTTGAAAAAAGTTACACGGACTAATAAAGTTAGTTTCCTGTGTTGCATACACCAACACCACACATGATACACCATGCAGCTTATCAGGGTGTTGTTTTTCTATCAAGTAATTGCAGCCAGTAATATTTATGTTCATTATAATTTGCAGACAATCGCCACAGTTTGCATGTTCTTGGCAGGGAAAGTTGAAGAAACACCCAGACCCCTGAAAGATGTCATACTCATTTCCTATGAAATCATCCACAAAAAGGATCCAGCTGCTGTTCAGAGGATTAAGCAGAAGGTGAAATTATTGACTGAGAAATCTTTTGTTGGTTTCCTAACCTAGTTACCCCTATTTTTTCAGTTGCCAGTTGCCACTCAGTGCAATTGTACTTCACTTACTGCTTTTCCTCTGAAGCTCGTTGTTTCATTTATCATGTTGGTGCTTTCACTTTTTTCTTTCTTTTTCTTTTTTGTGAGGAGAGGCGTAAGTTTTAAAATATCTTGGTTTCCTTTCTTTATCTTTAACTCAGTTTCTTGATTACTACATGGAATGGACTTGGGACTAATTATGTTGTATTCTGCAGGAAGTATATGAACAGCAGAAGGAACTTATTTTACTTGGGGAGCGTGTTGTGCTTGTAACACTTGGTTTTGACCTGAACGTGCACCACCCTTACAAGCCCTTGGTTGAAGCAATAAAGAAATTCAAGGTTGCTCAAAACGCACTTGCTCAAGTTGCTTGGAATTTTGTCAATGATGGGTATGCTAAAATTACTCTTCTCCTTAAAAAAATAGTAATCCCCTATTATGCCTATTTACTACGCCTTAAAAGGGGTGTACAGGCTACGCACATCACTTTGCCTTCAATTTAAGCCCCACCATATTGCGGCCGGCGCAATCTTCCTGGCTGCGAAGTTTCTCAAAGTCAAGCTTCCATCAGATGGCGAGAAGGTCTGGTGGCAAGAGTTTGATGTAACCCCACGGCAGTTGGAAGGTTGGTGTCTAGATACAAAGGCAGTACTGCATTTTTGCACTACCGCCTATTGGGCTATTCAATTTTCTTGAGGTTTTCAAGTTATGCATAACCCACAAGCAGCTGCAGTTGCCTTAGATTAGCTATCTAAGAATCCCAGCCAAATTTCATCTTCGCAAAACGGTAGATTCATAGTGGAACTAGAGTAGGTTAATGACTTGCAGAGTATTGGGAGAATGTTTTAGGATACACATGGGAATGCCATGTGCAGGAACATACTGGAATGAACTTGTACTGGATTGCCTCTAAATATGGAAATGTAAATATGTTCTGTTGGTGGCACCTTTGAGTGCAACTGCTTTGGTAGATGTTATCTGTTTTGGCTTATGTCAAATCTGTTTGCCAGTCTCGCTCAGCTTCTGTTACTTTTAATATTCTTTTGTTTCTAAGCTGCACATGCTTACATGGTGCTTTTATTATTATTTCCCTTTCAGAGGTTAGCAATCAAATGTTGGAGCTCTATGAGCAAAACCGTGTTGGACCACCAGCATCACAAGGGAATGATACTGAAGGTAGCTCAGCGAGTGTGGTCAATCAACGTGCTCCGGGGAAAGCCCCGGGAGTTTCCGAGGAGCCTCCTGCCCATGATAACCACCTAGCATCCAGACAGTCAAGTGTGTCAGGTCACCAGGTCTATGACCACCCTCATCCTGAGAGGAATGAAGGGAGAGATGGTGCTGCCAATAGCAGTGAAGGCCCCAATATGTCATCAACGATGGATGCAATGAAAAAGATAGACAAGGATAAAGTGAAAGCTGCCCTGGAGAAACGGAGGAAATCGAAAGGTGATGTTGCTAAAAAGGTTGACATCATGGATGATGATGACCTAATCGAGAGGGAGCTGGAACATGGTGTGGAATTGGCTGCTGAGGACGAGAAGATCAAGCACGAGAGGAGGCAGAGTTGGCCTCATTCTGCACATCGAGAGGATCACCAAGGTGCCACTCGCCTGACTGAGAATACTGAAGAGGGCGAGTTGTCCATAGACAGCCAAGAATACCGTTCTCCAGAGCTTGACAACAGAAAGAGAAAGGATATGCACGAGCACAGGAACTACGATCGTGGTGAAAGGGACCTTAAAAGGTTAAGGTCTTAGAGTGGAGTGTTAATGCACGGCATATTGTGGACGATTGGCATAGTATCGCATGTGACTCGGGCCATCTGATTTGTAGAACCTATTTCTTGTCACGAGAGCTTATGCTTATATGTATGTGGGAGATTGAACTGTAATATATAATTTAAAGGATTGTTTCCCCGGGGAGCATGTACATGTTCTAGAGATGTTAGCTGTTCCTGATAGTGTTAAGAATATTCAGGAGCAGCTTTACGCTGTGAACGATATGAATGAGAGAGCATCAGAACACTACATATATATGTATGCCTGAATGAGATTGTTGTAATCTGGATTGCTGCTGACTACAGGTAGTATGGAAGAACAATTGTTTTCCTACAATGTGCTTCTGCTCTTCAGTCTTCATGTCAAAGTCCTTTTTACTTCTTTGGTGACCTTGTGTTTGATTAGTTAGTTTGGTGAAATGCGCTTCGACCCGGGCATGTGAGTAAATGAGGTTCATAGTTTTGTAAGTTTGTATACTCATCCTGCTTAGAGAAAAAGCTGCTTACTCTTTTTTCTCCTGGTGTTAATTATGACATAATTCTTCAGCATCCTCACAAGATAACAGTGTTCACTAATTCCTGGAAGCCATCTTTTCCTCTTATCATGATAGTACCAGTACCATGATATATCATTCAATCAGATCATCATCTGAACCCAATCACAAACGAGTGTCGTTCCAAAAGTGCCAGGCAACTCACATCAGATAAAACAAGAACTGAAGAACACAATTGATGAGGCTGGCCACTTCGGCTGGCCCGGTGGTTGCATCTGCCACCTTTCCTCAACACGTACAGGCTCAGTTCGGTTGCATTTGCAATTTGCAAAGACAAGAAATGATCACAAAAAGATCCATGGGCGACGACGGATCAGAGGCAGCCATATTGCCAGCTTTCCGGTGCCAGAAAGGAGACATGGTGAGGCAAGTGCAAACAGTATCCTGAACATGAGCCAGACACACAAGCAAAAGCAAGGAAAGCGACCCACATGGACATGGACATGGATGCAAATGCAATCAGCATTTCTTTTGCCAATGCTATATTACTTAGCCCCTAATCTTTTCATCACCTTTAGTGGTTTGGGCAACTTCTCAAGCAATGCTGCTAGGAATTAGTTAAGCAGTAACATCCTTTCACAGAGTAAATTACAGATGCAAATGCAGTTTGTGGAATCCTCAATCACAAAAAGGAAAAAAAAAATCAGTGGAGCAGTCTACTTCCTCCTCTTTTGTGAAAAACCAAAGGAGAGAAGAAACAAGTGATAAAACCCTTATCATTTTGGAGGAAATCTGGGCCACATGGCGCTCCTCCAATCATGCAAGCATCACCATGATCCCTAGAATCTTATTGCATCAGTCAGTTAACTCCGAGTTGAAAAAATAAAAATAAAAATAATTGGACACCACTGTCAATGACAGTGTCACTGTTCTATAATAACAACCGTTTACCTAAAAAGGAGAACAGTTGTAGCTACTGACTGGAGCACTGATCAAAAGGCTAAATCATCAGTTACTACTGCAACTACTACTACTACTACTACTACAAGTTTGGCAGGTTCAGAAGAAAAAGAACACCTAGAAACTTCAAAAAACAAGTCTTTGTTGAAAAAAAAAACTCCTTTTTCTCTCTCTTTTATTTGGTTGCTTGGCCACATGGAGAGATGCCAGTACAATGGTAGTGTATAGAGTGTTCTCCATAGTCTCTAAGAAAAATGCATTCTTGGATAAGTGTTCTCCATAGTCTCTAATAAATTTTTTGTTGAAGAAGTTTTTTGCGATCTCCAAGTTCAGTTGAGAGAGAGAGAGACTAATCACCAACTGCTGGTCAGTCCACAACATCTGGGATATCATCTCCAGGCCCAATCTAAAACGTACTTAACATCACCAAATCCCATACTTTGATGTGTGTTTGTGGTTGTTGGCACCAAACTTGAGATCTCCAACAAAGTTCCAAAAAATTCGTTGAGGCCCTCAACTCGTATGCTTCAAAATCGACTTGCAACCTACCAAAAAGCCCCCGAATTCCCCCCAAAAATCCGGACTTGGATAGAACCCATCAATCCACAAAACAACACGGATTGGATGGAAGCTAAGAGACAACACAGAGATCTCGAGAAAGAAATGGGAGAGAACCAAAAAAAAAAGAAGAGTTTTTTTCTTTAACCATAGTTATTACTGCTTATTATATCCTTTTATTAACAATTAAAACGTGGAATTGAAAGTTTAACAAGGTTTAAACACAAAATATAACCGACGCTAAATTTACCTCTATACCCCTCGACGCTACAGTAATCACCGACATGTACTTCTATTCCGCTATGAACACGCGCCGTCGCCGGAGAAGACAAGAGAAGACTAGACCTCGACGCGGCAGTAGGTGGCGGTCTGGAACTTGAGGCCGCTGGCGCCGGGGTAGCCGTTGCCGCCGGAGGTGATGAAGAAGGCCGGGCAGGTGACGAAGAGGTGGTAGTGGCCGGAGATCCAGCTGCCGACCTTCCAGCGGACGCGGCCGTCGACCTTGACCTGGAGGATGAGGTAGCCGGAGGCGAGGTCCTTGGCGAGGGCGTCGCCGAGGTAGGGGGCGAAGGGGACGTTGGGGCCGGCGAGGACCGGGGACCAGACGTCGACGTCGCCGTGGCCCTGGTAGACCGGCGGGAGCGAGGCGGCGAGCGTGATCTGCTGGTACTTGTAGGAGGCGTAGACGTCGAGGCGGTCGTAGTAGACGCCGACGCGGTCGTTGGGGTTGCGCGAGGCGAGGGTCACCTGGATGGAGGTGGAGAGGAGCGCCGACGCATTGGAGCCGTCCAGCTGCCGGAGCGTCGCGTCCTGCAGGAAGAACCGCGGGTGCGTCGGCCGGAGCACCAGGTACACGATCAGCGCGATGATGGCCACCACGAAGGCCAGCCCCAGCAGGACCGCCAGCAGCCGCCGGCACGCCTGCCGCACGTCGTCGTCGCCGTGGTTGCCGCAGTCCTTGCTCATGGCCGCCGACGAGCTCTCTTCCTGTGTGCTTGTGCTGCTTTCTTTCTCAGTGGCTGGCGAGAGGAGGTGGCCGTTTGGGAATGGGAATGGGAATGGATGAACTGGGATTGGAATTGGAATTGTAATTGGAGTTGGAGATGGATTCTTAATAAATGGGTCACCTTCTCCTTCCCTTTTCTTTTTGGGTTTGTTATTTGTTTATTTTTGGAGAGAAGGAGAGAGAGACAAGGACTAAGGTGTCTGGGTGTGTGTGCCGTTTGATGATGGATCATGTTGAATTTCATGGAGGGGAGGGAGAGTTCCATGGTTGGTTCTCCCTTTTTTGGATTGAGCGCTAGATTTTGATCTTGAGGGGTATGATATTTTTCAATAAAATTTTATCAATATTTGGGTTGAAATTTACCTTTTAAATTTGAGTTCTCAAGAACTGTTTAGAATTTCACTCGGAATCTGCCTTTGTCCCACAATAAAAACATCAAAATTTAGCGGTTTTATAATCGAAAACGCAAAGCCTCTTCTATATGTGTTAAGGTTTTTGTTATACAACCTCGTCATTTAGCTTATGCTTATATTTATAAACTAAAATTTAAATTTTTAACCTTAAATTTAGAGATTTTTATCGTAGTTTATTTTTCACTCTTT
The DNA here is from genome assembly GCF_000231095.2 of Oryza brachyantha. Lineage (NCBI taxonomy): Eukaryota > Viridiplantae > Streptophyta > Magnoliopsida > Poales > Poaceae > Oryza > Oryza brachyantha. The sequence goes on from NC_023173.2 coordinate 2,181,777, forward strand.
GCTTTTATATCGATAAGAATATATATACAAAAGTTTGATTTATAAATTATTTTTTATTTGTAAATATGTTGTTTAGTTTTTTTGTTGAAAAAAACCAAATGATGAGGGCAAGTTTTGTTGAAGTGTATGGTTTAAGAGAAATATGAATTATTGTGTATGTTTGGCTGGGTCTCATCAAATTATTTTTAAAGCAATTTATCTGTAGTGGAAGAGGAGTTAAAATTATTTTAAACAAGCTTACGCATTGGTGGATGACCGGTTTTAATCTTGGGGATTATTTGTCGGGGAGGGCTTAATTAGAAAGGAAAATATCCATTATCTAAAAAAAAATAGAAAGGAAAATGCCTATAAACAGTTGAAAGGAGGTTTGATGAGAAATATCAAAGTTTGGTGTTACAGAACAAGTTTTTATATGAAATGAAAAGGATGGAAAAGACAAAGACTTCTTTCATGAATCACCAATCTATGTTATGTATCCATCGCCTTTATTATGAAACAAAATTATTACAGTTACAGGTTAGTTCAAGTCTTGCCATTAAAAATATTAAATAGAAATAATTCATTATGTTGGGACAGTTACATGATAACTTATTATTGTAGCTAGGGAAATCTCATCTATCTGTACACATATAACAGCTCCATGTTATTGAGGAAAGGTAAGTAACCAGAAATCTTAATCCTGATGGACCTATCAACAACAATAGCTTATTTTTACAAGCTATAGAGATCTTAAAGCAAAAGTCAATGTGAGATTGCAACGACAAGAACGTCCTACCTGATTCTACTAACAATGCACATTGTTATATGTCAACCGATCGACCATAAGCATACTGTTGTTCAACCAAACACTCACTTTAAACAATTAGTTGCAAAAGAAAAAGGGTCAAAGTTGATCATGTAAAACATCTAATCAAAGGTTAGTTGTACTTTTTTTTTAAAAAAAGAAGTAGTATTACTCTCGAAGAGGAAAACAAGTCTATTTTAGCGAGAGAGGGGAGTAAATTTAAGAAGTGTGGCGAGAAAGGCTTTATTTGAAACATATTTGGAACAGAAGTATTTTGCATGAGTTTTAAAAGTCTGGAATTACTGTTTATTGGCTTATCCACCATATCTAAAATTTAATGTTTAAAACTCAATTTTAGAGTAGTTTTATGCTTCACCACAATCTATTTCTCATATTTAACCTCTAAACCACGAATAATATAGATAAAAAATTTATCCATAAATTACTTCTCGCTTAGTTTGTATTTCTACCCCTTAGCAATGGTAGCTCAACATTATATTTAACTATTTCTATATCTATAAAAATACATATTTCCTTCGTCCTACAGTATATTTTTTTATTCTAAGAATTATTCATCACGGTTAACCCAATCTGAACAGTACCGAACCGAATTATAAAAAAAAGAGTAATAAAGGATGTGACATTTGGAAACAGTACATAAACCAGGGTGACGTGGCATGCTCGCTGGAACGTTGTATTGTGGGGTACTGTCTGTATCGCTCTGGACCCGTTGGAGTGAGGGCCCACCAGGCAGGCAGACAGAGAAAAAGTGGGTTCCAGCTGCTAGCTACCACAGTATAACCAACTAATACCTCTGCTTCATCTATAACCAATCTAATAGCCAGTTTATATAATACTATAGTTATCTATAAAACATACCATCATATCATATACTCATTCTGTATTAGAGTCCGTGTTGCAGCTGGCTATAAATTAGTAGCTCACTCCTCTTCTTACTCCTCTCTTATTTTCTTAAAATATATTTATAGTTGGTTTATAGCTTCCTATTATACCTTCTCTAACGGTTCTCCCTGTCCATTCCATTCTCACCAGGAGGCGTTTATTACCTGTACATTAAATATAAGCGTATAACGAAAAACCGAGAAGACAAAAATACCGTATCCGTAGATAGATAAGAAAGAATGAGGTGAAAATACGTATAAAAATAAATAATTAATAATTAATAGAATAAAAACTATTATAAAAAATACGGGAACGAGAGAGTATTATTATGGTGTGGACGGCGAGGCCATGTCCACGTGGCACATGTTACACGAGTACCCTGCACACGGACACGCACGGCCGCTACCTCCATTTGTTTTTTGTTTTTTTTTTTTGTTTTTTTGTTTTCTTTCCATGGGGGGAAGAGGAAGAGAAGCTTCAGGCCTTCAGCTTCTCATTTGTGTCCTACGCGGCAAGGACGACGACGGACAATTCTTCACTCGGTGATGAACCGCGTATGCACATGTTAATGGAGTGATGGAACACTACTTTCACTCGCAGCATAGTAATTAGTCATGACAGTTTCTCATTATTACTTTTTTTCCCTATCCTTCAGAAAATTCGTCTCACAATTCTTACATAACTATGTAATTAGTTTTTCGTTTTATCAATATTTAATACTCTATTTAGGTGTCAAAAGATTCGATGTGATGTTTTTGGATAAAAATTTTTGGAACTAAACAGCCCCTTAATCATCTTTTTATGGAAGTCTTAGATGGTTTTATGGCTTAAGCCTGATTTTGCCCCTTGAGCATATCTATTAAAAACCAAAGGGGTACTCGCTACTAATCCTTTTGGAAGATGGACCCGGACACAACTAAGGTTGGATAGTCCTATCTCCGTAACTAAATATTTGACGCCGTTGATTTTTTTATATATGTTTGATCATTCGTCTTATTTAATTATTTTTAAAAAATATGTAAAGCTATATATATACATAAAAGTATATTTAACAATAAATTAAATGATATAAAAATAATTAATAATTATGTAAACTTTTTAAATAAGACGAATAGTCAAACAGATATAAAAAGTCAACGACTCAAATATTTAGGGACGGAGGGAGTAAATTGCATGACCTACAGTTGTTGTTGGTCTGTTCGATTGTGGGGATGATGGGCTAGCCTACGGCGTAATGAAGAGGAGGAAGCAGGCAGGCAGGCAGGCATGGAAGCTTCGCCGATCAGCTTAGAGCAAGTCAAGTCCAATATAGTACTTCTAAATTATCTATATAGTTAATCTAATAATCAATTTATATAATAGTTATCTACGAAACATTAATACCTGATAACACATGTCATATATACTCCGTGTCTTGAAGTCCGTGCTATAGCTGATTATAAATCTATAGCTCACTGCTCTCTTCTTTTATCTCTTTAAAATATATTTAGAGTTGTTTTGTAGTCTGCTATTGTGCTGCTGCTCTCTTCTTTTATCTCTTTAAAATATGTTTAGAGTTGTTTTGTAGTCTGCTATTGTGCTGCTCTTATGGTGGTAGCAAAAGCGGCTTTTAGAGGCGGATCCACATCCACCCACCTCAGCTGCTCTGCTCTACACCTTTCATCCTTCCCCCTCTCTCTTGCTTTCTTTTCCCCCCTACGTTCTCTTTTTACAAAACAAAAGAGAGATTCTGGCCCCAGAATCCGATTCTCCTAAAGCCTAAAACTTTCCTGCTTGTTTCCACCTTTTAACACCGTATCAATAATAAATTTGTACATACGTGTTCTTAGCATTTGCTTAAAAGCTAGTGCTGAAATAAAACTACGATAAATAAATCTTTAAACCAATACACAAAATTAAGTATTAGAATTAGAACTTTTGCAATGGCATTATACATGGTAGGGCTAATGGTGAGGCGCAGGGTAAGATCAAATTCTCTCACTAGACTAGATTAATTTAGCATTTGATGTGAATTCATCCTGTCGCTTTAAGATGGGGTCAAGAGCTAGAAACAGAGATGTCTGGTCTGTTTATAATGAAATAAACAATGCAGATCAATATGTAAAACATCACACATATATATATATATATTTTTTAAAAAAGACGGCAATTAGCAGCAGAGGGTGACCGGGATCAGAACGGGGACCTGCATCCCATTTGTGAGTGTACTGTGTGTATGTATGTACTCTTGTGTAGTCACAGCCGGTGGTGATGAAAGGAAGATGGACAATGACCTATCCCTGCTCCCCATGGCTGTCGCTCTCTTCTGCAGAGACGACGACTCACAGCTACGCATTATTTTCCACTTTTCACTGACCGTCCGTACGGTGGCTACTGCCTCTACATTGGCCCCATCTGTCAGACATGGAAACAACGCATGAACAGGGCAAGGTTACTTAGCAGTAATCATATCGGTTTTGACCCCAGTAGGCTAGCATAAATCCCTCTCAGAATAATATTTAGGCCATGGTGTTAACAAGTCTGCTAATGTAGACAACCCTTCACTTGCTGCCCATCCAGGAGAGGAGATAATCAGATAAGATCATCATCTTCAGGACAACTCAAGGCCATTCCTCACCAACCCCCTCCAATCCATCGTCTTCTTCTTCCCTCTGCCCATTTCAACACCCAAAACTTCCTCCTGGATCATAATTCCATCACACAAACCCAAAAAAAGATGGCCATAACAATCCAACACGCCCAAATCTTCACAACAGGAGGCTGGAAGGGATATGGGAGTAGGCAGGCAACAACAGATTCTAACAAGATTTTCTAAAACATTAGGGCCACACCCACTCACACATCTTCTTCAGTCTTCTTCACAATAGACCTCCTACCTACCATGGAAGAGTGCTGGATGCTGCAAACTGCTACTGACTTCTCTCTGTGGTTATCCAATTGGTGTTTGGTTAACTCACCTCGGCCGCATTTGCCATATCCTGTCACTTGTAGCCATGACCATCCACACCACCACCAATGCTGAGGCCACTAGCAAAGCAGTGTCTGGACTCTGATGAGTGTCTGCAACTGCAATCATGATCCTGAATCCAACCAGCATTGGTTTAAGAACTCTTCCAATTAAAACCACAACCTGCAAAGCAATGCAGAACAAAGGACACAAGGTGTGGTGGCCCTATTATGAAGGATTTAGGTTGTGCAGTGCCGAGCTTTTAGGTCACATGGAGTAAAATAACAGCAGGCCCACTATCTGAATTCTGAACATGCTTTGGCAGGCCACCAACCCTACTTGAAAGTTAATGAATCATACCAGGTTGTATAATTTTGTAATGCTGGGTTGCTCCTCCAACAATTATTGAAGGCTCCTAAATAATGCCAACAATACTTTTCATGGAATTTCTAACTAGCATGCAGCAACAAACAGAAAAGCACAAAAATTCTTGTTAGAAACAAACTTGGCACTGGCCTTATTAATGGCTAAAGAATGAAACAAACCACACTTACATAGAAAAAATGCACTAATAACATAGTTAGTATGGTGATACAGATGGATCCATGGCATTACAGTGAAAAAAGCACCAGCAGTTCAAACATCAATAGTATAAATGCCTCAAAAGATACAGTTCCACCCAACACACTTCATCTACATTCAACTTAAAGTGTCTATTCAGGAACAACCCAGCTTGCCCTTTGAAAGATTGTCAACAAACAACAACTTCCAGGTAAAAGCTGTATGGTGATGGGTGGTGCAAGAAAGGCATTGTAAATTAATCAAATGTGGTCAGGGAAGTCAGCAAGCATTACTGCCTACAAACACAAAACTGAGTAACAAAGGGTACTGTGGTTAAAAAACAATAAGAAAAGGTTAAAAGTTATAATAGTTGCCATTGATGCTCCGCTCCAAACTTTTAATAGAACAAACAAGAAAACAGCAACAAAAAGGTCATATATATATATATATATATGTATGTATCCAAAGCTCAGAACATCAGGTTTAATGTGCAGGGCCAGCTAAACACTATTTGGATCCTGTAGTCCAAAATCAATCTGGAACACAAGAAACATAGCGGGGCTGGGTTGTGCTACATCAGCAGGCTAATAACGGGGGAGCTAAATACAGGACTAAGCAGCATATCCCGTCCCCCCTCTCCCTCCGTCGCTCGCACGCAGTGCACCTTCCTGAGAAAACCAGAAAAAAAAAATACTGCTGCTTTCTGCTCGAGATCCCAAGTCCCAACAATGCCGGCTCATTTCCAATGAGCCCATAGAACAGTCAACAGCCTATTATAACCCAGTAACCGATTGCAAAGCACGTGAATCTTACTAGTTTGATATAAAGGCAACACTGAACATAGATTTGGATCGGATGAATTGAAATGGTTACATTACTAATCAACATCGTTCCAATCCAGTAGTGGAATCTTATTAGACCATATTGCAATCCGTTTGGTTAGACAATAGATGTACCTGCAGCTAACTAATGAAATAAAGCTGCAAAGTCGACCTCGAGCAATTCAAACCAGTATTACTAAAAAGAAAAAAAGCCCATTTTACCACTCCAAACTAATTGATTAGATCACTTAACCCCTTAAACTATTTTTGGCTCATTTTACCCCATAAACTATTGAAAATAGTTCACTTCGCTGCTTAATAACATTTCTTTTTGTTGCTATTGTTAATACAAGTTATATTTTAAGCTGAACATTTTTAGAGCCATAGATAACATCATTATCAAAGTTTAAAAATATTTTCATTTTTTCCGTAACTATTTGCTTGAACTTTAAAATATTGATGTTTAAATCAATCTAAGTTGCTTCCAACCTATGTAAACAGGTTGAAAAATTCTAATATACTGGTGAGCATATGTTGTAATTCGTCTATCGTCCTAACAAACTTTCAGTGCAAACTATCACTAAAATAGAGAGGAAAAAAAATAGAAGTAGCATTAGAGAGTAAAGTAAACTGTTTCCAATAGTCCAGGGTGTAAAATGAGCCAAAAATAATAGTTAGGGGACTAAGTGCTCCGATGGAATAGTTCGGGGGAGTAAAATGGACTTTTTTCAAAAATAAATAACTAGACAATTAAATGAACAATAAGAGTTACAATGTAGAATTAAAATCAGGTACCCATCTAGAACTAGAGATCATAGCTTGCTTTCAAGCAATAGTAGCTTAAAGTATGAACATTCACTGAGGTTTCATACATGTTTAAATTCCTCTCTGCGAGCAAAACAACCACCAGGGTATAATCATTCTAGCCAATTATCTCCAACACAAGTCATATACCCACCCATTAAGGATAAATCATCCAGACTTTTCCCTGTTAGGGATTCTATGATGGCCAGGTAAACTATAGTAACCCAGCAGCTATCGCTCATGAATCAGCAGAAGACCAGCTTCTTATAGCACCAGTCAACTTTTCGTACCTATGGAAGATGCTCCTGTAGATCAGCATCTGAGGTAGTCAACAACCACAATAGAATGAACCTGACAAAAGCAGACAGTTAACTTGGTCCAGAATTCCAGAAGTTCTATCATACACTGAGTATAAATACTAAATAAAACCGAATCACGTGACAAGGTAACAATACTATTTTTTTTAACCCAGCGTATACAATCTACAATAGTGTTATATTAAAAAAAAACTAGGATTTGCTATACACATATTGTATTCCAAAGGTTATGGTCACGACAGATGCCAATTGTAACAACGGAAGGCAGTGGTAAAAAAAATTCAAAACACTAGTTGCATAAGGTATCCAGGGTTGCAACATAGCAGCTAGGCAATGAATCATATTACTCCCTAACAGCAGTAAACATGATTAACAACAAACATAGTCCACAAATGGCATCAGTCTATGTTTCCGGGAAGATGCATAGAAGAAAAAACACAAATATTTGAATTCATTTTTGTAGATTTGCAAGACTATTAATGCAAACTCACAGCTAAATTTTCATATCATGCACTATCAGTGTGCTCGTGTGGACAACCACCATGGGCTTGCAAACTCATCTGGGTGTAACAATCAATACTTTGGGAAATCTTGCAACTTCTAACATGTAAACATCAGAATCTAAACTGAAAACATGTCTGCCCAAAATGTGTGGCAGCAATGACTCAGTCACAATGTGCTATCATATCTCAATAACATAAACATGCAATACCATGATAGAGATAAACTTGGTAACTCGACTCATGCTTATTTACTCTTATTACTCAGTTCCCACAATCAAGGGAACTGTGATGTAAGGGTATTGTTCCTTTTGTTTTCCATGTTTTTCAGATTGAAGCATGTTAATACAAGACTCCAATTGAGCAAGTATCCCTGGAATACATTGTTTCACTCATTTCAGCTTAGCTTTCCACCGTGAGTCAGAGAATATACATACCAATATGACAGCTTTATAACATGCATATCTCGCAAGAAATGGTGCTCTCTATTCACATAGATGTGCACAAACAAACAAATAAGTTAATCATACAGCTGTGCATAGACAAATCTCATTCCTTTGAAAGAAATGCTCACAAACATATAAAAATACAAAAGGGATGATTCCATGCTATATAGTTCTGCCAGATTTCCATTTACTAACTTTGGATGTAGGTAAACACAACGTTAATCACCCTACATATATTGGCCTGGAGGTGCAATACTCACAACCAAGCTGTCATACATTGCCCTAAGATTAGCACAGTGATTCTCCTTCGAATTGACCCATACCATAGTGCCGTTTCATTTCTATATTCAACTTCAACGACCAAACAGGGAGTACTTTGACTTGTGAGTTAGAAGACCCCGTGGAAATAAGTACAAACAAAATCTAAGTCAAGCTCATCAAATCCAGAACAAGGTTGCAACGGCCAAGTTTTGAAATCCTGATCAACTTTAAACCTCCTCAATATAATTACATATCCGGCCACACCACACGGTTGTTCCTACTCCTACAATCCAATCCATACATGAACTTCACCAGTAAGCTTTACGGTAGATAAATAGGGGATCAAAGGATCAGTAGTAGGAGTGTAGGACTAACCTTCACAAGAGTACGTCGCAGCGGCGGGCAGGGCCATTGAACGCCGCCTCCGTCCCATTCTTGCCGTGGAAAGTGACGGGCACGCCGTCGCACATGACCCTCATGACCCTCCGGCGCGTGCGCCAGCCGCCCCGGTCGAAGACGGCGACCGCGGCGAGCCTAACCTGGACCTGCATGGTGCCGACGCCCCCGCCCTTGAGAGGAGCCGCGTCGTCGGAGCCGACGTAGGCCCCGTCGACCTCGAGGCGGAAGGCGAGCGTAGTGGTGTTGCGGGGCGGCTGCGCGAAGGGGGGAAGCGTGGCGACGGCGATGGGAGAGGAAGGGGCGAGGGAGACGGAGGCGAGCGGGGAGAAGTAGGTGACGGTGAGCTTGGAGTTGGGGTTGGCGGCGAGGAGGGCGGCGTCGAAGGAGGCGGAGAGGGAGGAGTTGGCGGCGGAGTAGTTGACGCGGGAGAGGCTGAGCGACGCGAGGGAGAAGGCCGGGACGCGCGGGCGGAGCAGCAGCCAGACGATGAAGGTGGCGGCGCCGAGGAGGAGGAAGGCGGCGACGACGAGGCCGAGGAGGCGGCGGACGCAGGTGGGCGGAGGCGGGTGCGGCGGGTAGGGGTGGTGGTGCGGATGCGGCGGCGGCGGCGGAGGCGGGTAGTGCGGGTGGTAGGCGTGCGGCGGCGGGTGCGGGGCCGGGTACGGGTAGGCGACGCCGAAGGCCGCCGTGCCGTTGGCGGCGGGGTAGGCGGCGGCGTTGGAGGAGGGGGGAGGTGGCGCGTGGTTGGCCGGGTACCCCATGGCGTGGGGCGGAGGCGGCGGGGACTTGGGGCCGGGGCGATCGGGCGGGTGGGCGGCGGCGGCGGAGGAGGAGGAGGGATGCATCGGCGGCGGCGGTGGAGTCCGATCGATCCGGCGATGGCGATGGCGATGGCGATGGATCTAGTCTAGTCTAGTCCAGTGGAGTCGAGGGGGAGAAGAAGGGAGCAATCAATTTGTCGGTTCCAACCGCTCGGTGCTTCTCTATTCGTATTTTTTACGGCTTTTGTTTTTCCTCTTGTTGATTGACGGTGCCACGGTGGTGGACTGGGTAGAAAAAAAAAAGCTTATCTTTTCGTTTTAAATAAGTATAAGTAAAAACTTATTAGTAACAACTATGTTGAATAAAAGTTTGTATATACTTGAGTGATGTAAAAATAATGGTTAAAAAATAAATTTCGATAAAAACACTCTAAAATATACTCTAAGTTTTTTTTTAAAATTTTGTACTCGTATTTTCTTGTGTTTGTTGACCCGATCGTTGACTAAAATGATAACTCAGGGTTACTGCAAGGATGTTGACATTTATCTTTTTCTCAACAAGGCTGTAATCTCAATAATGGTCTCTTTGTGGCCTAATACACAATGGTACTTGGTTTTCCCCTCGATATTAGGCTTTTTCCGACGGATGGACCGAACAACCCCTGATATTTTCTTTATTTTTTAAACTTTTTATAAATAATTTTATTATTAAACCTCGAAAGAAAAAATATTTTTACCGTAAACCTTTTAGTCACATCAGTGTTGGTGGCAAGACAAAACAACGCTATCATGCAAGCTAATATACTAGTAACACAAAATTGCCACACCAGTATTGGTGGCCTGGCAAACCGTCACGCCAATGCTATCATGCAAGCTAGTTGGCGTGACAGACTTGCCACACCAGTAACACATAGCTACCACGTTAGTGTCGGTGGTCTAGTAGCATGTCACGCTAAATACTCTACGTGGTAGCGTTATCTTATCACGTCAATATTAGTAGTGTCATCAAAAGTTTCATACAGATAAACTATTTTCTCTTAAAAATTTTACAACCCCCTAACTTTACGCCTTCTCGTATTACTAATTTCCTAATCTCTGTAATGCTCACGATCTGTGGCTAACTCACCATCACATCTACCGCCTATAACCAACGATGCCACCCCCACACTTGAACCTCAACCTCGGCCATCTGCCATCCGTTGAGCTTTCTATTCAGCTCGTTTAGAAAAAAAAGGACTCCCAATATATATATAGCCTTGTCTCAGACTGTTTGAATTGGTGCAAATTCTTCCTGTTGCAATGCTGGTTGCTGTGAGAGTCTCTTCATCAATAAATTATATGAAAATAGGCTAAAATTAGAATGAAGAAAAAAAATACTTGAATGATTGCTTGGTTACATTTTTGGGGAGTCCTTTGTTTCAACAAGCTTAATGGAAAGCTCAACTCAAATTACTGAGATTTCTGTAATATGATTTGTTTCTACCGGATTAATGTTACTGCTAATTTAATATATTTACCCCTCATTTTTTGTTCTTCATATGAAATAATTGTTTGTAATTGTGCATACTCAGCCATAAATTCCTACGTCCACAGCTAAGTTTTACTTTATCTTATCAGTCAACTTATATTCTTTTTCTCCATTTTATCTCCAACGACCGTATTACTCTCAACTATCCCCATTTAATAGGAGGCAATATGTCATTTTTTTCTTCTCCATAATTTACACCCTCTCTCTCCCTTTATCCTAATAGATAAACGATTCTAGAGATGAATCTAAACAAATGTTTGTACGGATTGATCCTCAGAATCTTTTACATTCAAAAACAGAGGCAATACCTACTTTGGATGGAATATAGTAATTGCATGGGCAACATTGCCATCCAACCGGTTGATTGACATTGGGCCACTCCTGATGATATTTATGTTGATTGATATTGGGCCACTCCCGTTGATATTTATGCACCGAATATATACCAGAAAGGAAGAACATAAAAGAGGACATATTCATCAGACTATCATGGAGGACTCCAACTTGTGCTTGAAAGAAAAAAAATCTCTTAAGAAACAAGCTACCACCGGGCCAAATTTCTGCCAAAATAATCAAGCATTTATTCCGAGAAATATCTCCGAAAACGTGAGTCGGAACACGAGTGCAACGAACACGGTTTTCCCATGAGAAGAGGATGATGCTGCTGCAGCATGATCTAAGCCGAATGACGTGATGAGTTAGGCCAAGTTCTAGAGGAAAGTGGGTAAGTTAACTTAGTCAACGCGAAAAACGGAGTAATAGATTAATACATAATTAATTAATTATTAATTATTAAAAAAATATGAAATAGATTAATATGATTTTTTAAAACAATTTTCCTATAGAAATTTTTTGTAAAAAATATACCGTTTAGCCGTTCGAAAAGCATGCACGTGAAAAAACCTACTGCCTCGAAGACGGCCTTAGCATTTGAGAGTGACCGAGAAGGCAAGTGAAGTGATGAGGAGTGGGAGAAGCACAAATCATACGTGCAAGAACAACTCAGGTCTTATTCAGTTTGTAAATTTTGTTTTAAAAACATCATATCAAATTTCTAGACACACATTTAAAGTATTAAATGTAGTGTAATTACAAAATAAATTTTAGATTCCGTCTGAAAACCGCGAAACTAATTTTTTGAGTCTAATTAATCCGTCATTAGCACATGTTGTTATTGTAGCACTTATGGCTAATCACGTTCTAATTAGGCAAAAAGATTCGTCTCACGATTTTCTTTATAACTATATAATTAGTTTTAATGTTTATATATATTTAATGTTTTATTTAGATGTCTAAAGATTCGATATAATTTCTTTAGAAAGGCCTCATTAAAGGCTTTGGTCACGATATGCTCAGCTCACCACGGTGAATCGATTCGCGCTCAGCTTGACATCCTCCCATTTAGTAAGACGAGCGAGAGTAAGTAAAATGAGCTAGCTCGGCTCGTCCGGACTCGTTATCTTAAAAACAAGTTAGTTCACCTTGGCTTTGACTCGTTAATGAGTTAAAAATTTAGCTCAGCTTAGCTGACTCATTAAGTCTGTTAAGCTCGTTAACGAGCTATATCTTATTTAAATTATTTCTATAATTTATAAATTTATTACATATTAATATTAGAATAAATATAAACAAAAATATACTAAATATAATATTTGGACGTGATTATAGGACTAAACACTAGTTAATAAACACAATGATTTTTTGTATTAATGATAGTTACGGACAGCTTGCAAGCTGGCTTCGAGCCGAGCTGTGCTTAATACGAGCCGATCTAAGCCATTAGCTGTGAGTTTTTTTAACCCTGTCTTTTTTTAACCCTATCTTTTTCTTCTGCTTGTACTCTGTTTTTTTTTCTGCTTGAGCTTATATGCCAAAATTTAAAACTTTTATTTAAATTTCGAGTTAATTTTAGGGTTTTCACCGAAGTTTTTTTTATATTAACTTTTAATTGCTAAGAATACACGTATAAAAGTTTTATTTATAAGTTATTTTTGGTTTGTCCACCCTACTTTCATACCACCGTCCTACGCGTCTCAGACGTGACGTTGCAGCCTTGCAATCTGGTAAAGCTCAGCAATCGCCTGTGTAAAACCTTGTTCAGTTACTAAAAATTTTTGTCCCAAAGATCACGTCGAGCGTTTGATCAGATGTCGAAAGAGATTTTCGGACACGAATGAAAAAACGAATTTCACAGCTCGCCTGGAAACCGCGAGATGAATCTTTTGAGCCTAATTAATCCGCCATTAGCACATATTGGTTACTGTAGAACTTATGGCTAATCATGTACTAATTATACTCAAAAGATTTATCAAACGATTTTCCTTATAACTGTGTAATTAGTTTGTATTTTTATCTATGTTTTAGTACTCTATCTAAGTGTCAAAGATTCAATGTAATGTTTTTAGAAAAAGTTTTTGAAACTAGTCCTGTCACTGGAGAAAAAGAGGTGGAGAAAGTGCAAATAGTGTAAAAGGAATAAGTGATAGATAAAAAGTGTGGTCGTTGCTTCTTTGAGCCTGAACCTTCTTCACCCCTTCTTTTGAGAAAGAAACACAACAGTCTCATTTATTATGCCTTTCCGTCCAAAACTCCAAGCGTCTAATAATAGTACCATCTCACTGCTATAAGCAATATTCTACAGAACAAAACACAGATGATCGTTGGATGCATAAATGGATTAGCAGTAGTCTAAACACCAGAACAGAACACTGCTAACCTGCTGTGTTTGCCACTCAATAGTGGAAGAAATTTGCTCTCTTGCAAGAGTTGCAGTTACTGTTATGTGCATTGGTAGCGTATCGATGTGGCAATACGTTGTAATGCAAAGAATCATTAGCTGCTTGGACGGAAAAGAAATACTTGCATAAGTCGACAACTCGCGCTGTTCAGCTTCTTATGTTATTCACTGCTCAGCGCTTCTGATCCCCCCATTGCTGTCCTTCGAAGAACTCCCCCAACAGTTGCTCCACCATTTCTGCGCTGTACCTCACGTACTTATGCGGGTTCTTGCCATTCTCGACAAGGTTACTGCACGTCAAATGTATAAAGTAATGTCATTATCTTACAAACAGGAGGGCACAAAAGCGTTGCAGAAATAGCCACTGTCACGCTCACGCCACTATCACATCGTGCGTGCACTATGCAGCTGCGCTGCTGGTTGACAACTAGACGCACACTGTAATGTTGGGAGTCTTGGATATGAAGAAAGGAACAAAGGTAATGGCAAATGCTAATATGGACATTTGACAGTGAAACATTTAACAGGATGGGGTAGTGCGTAATAGCCTTATAGCTTCTGTTAACATAAGACATATTTTCTTGCAGGGGATTGACAAATAGGAGTTTAGAAGGGTGATTGTTTGGCTTAGGCAAAAGACATATTTCCAAATGAAAAATAGTTCGTGAATAAAACTTTTATATACATATCCTTAGCGTCTAAAAGCCAAGGCTGAAAAATAAACTACGTTGAAAACACTATAAAATCAACCTCAAATTTAAGGTTGAGAATTTAAATTTTGGTTTATAAGTATAAGCAGAAACGAAAAGATAGGGTGTATGATACTAGATCTAATTCATAAGTTAAAATTTCAGACGCGTGAAGTAATCAATTGCATGGAGGGCACTGGGTGCAGTTCAGCACAGCTGTCGTACTTATGGTGAAACGGAGAAGAACAAAAGTGACTGCGGACTTACCCGAAACGTTTAACAAACGACCGATAGGCTGGTAGCAAAACCTCGGCTACCGCAAGCCTCAAAGATTCACGCAATTCTTGATCAGGTACAATCCATTGAGACTGCTTTGCATGGAGCTCTTCAAATTGCATGTTAAAAGATTTAAACCTGCCGACAAAAAAACCACAATGTTTTATGACTAATGATTCTGCTATCCACATTTATACCCAAGCAGTGAAAACAAGCTGCCAAGGTACTAACCGTTCTTTGATCATAGCTCTTGAAACACCACTACTGCTAAGATCTGATGCTGTTGATGAACCAGTGCTACCTGCACCTTGTATGGAAAGTGTCTGGAGAATCTGAAACGACAGGAGCATAGAAGATAGAGATTATAACAAACAGATTCAATATGTACAATCATGTACCCAAAGATGAGTATCACGTTATTCAATATGTACAATCATGCATCCAAAGATAGAGTAGCCCGTTAACTAGTGAATCCACAGTGCTTGATTTCATGAAGAAAAGAGAAACCCAGGCCTTACTACTATCTCTGCAGCTCAGCATTGCTACATAAATTAGTTTACAAAATTGAGTTAATGGGGCATGTGTATACGTTGAATTTCTTAATACTAGTTGTGTACATGTAATTTACAGATCCTGTAGTTTTCAATCTACTGATAAGATCACAGTAAGTACAATTGCACTTTTAAGCTCGTCTTTGTAAATAATTAAATTTGGGAATAACCAACTCAAATTTGAACCAGCTAACACAAAAAAGAGGTAAGTGGACCGCAATGTCACAAGTATCTTTCCACTGTGATTCTTAACTGTATTGCATTTGCGCAACTAGCAGTCTAGCACACCAAGAAGTCAGGTTCAGAAATGTAAACACCGTGCAGCCAAATGAAAAGAAAAGGTGGTCTGCCAATAACTGAAGAATTCGTTGATTCACTAACCTTTGCCCAAGCAACACGTTTATATTGATTGGCATTTTGCTGGACAATCCTGCGGTGCCTCTGAATCCAGTCATCACCAAGTATATCCTTCGCTTCGGATCTTAAGCAAATCAGGGGAACATTAAGTGAGCAGATTACCAGAATATTCTAGGACGCAGATCTGAAGAGAGGAGGCAAACATACCTGCGAACAGATCTAACCATATAATGGATGTTGTTCATAAGAAATAAGTTAGTTAAGGCAGGATCCCTATACTGTTTTGACTTTCCATCCAAGTTATTCTGCAGGGCTTGCATTATCCTCATGGTAACAATAGTAAGTTGAGATTCTGTCTCACTACCAGTTTCAAATTCCTGAAATAGTAGCTTCAGTGTTGACTGATAACTGTTCATATAAGAAAATTGTGTTAGTTTGCAATTTGAATACGATAGCAGGAAGACCATTAATAAGTTACAACTTTCTTGATGAACAAGTGAATAAGCTGATAGAGAACAGGTCTATCTGGAGCCTTAGATAAGAGGTTTTCTTTCGAACCCTTAGGAATTACTAGTATATATTTGAAAAGGTCCAGATATTCCCCTAAACCTAAAACACCTTAAAATGTAAGACAAAGGCATAATAGAAAGAGAATGGTACATACCTCCTAATGTTTGTATAGAAAGGAAGGGTCCAAAAAAGATTGATACAAGTAGTGTGTACAATGGGAAGTGCAGATCATAAGGGAAAAGCAAAATTATCTAAATTATGCATGACCATTAAAAGGAAATCGAACTCTTTCTACTTCCTCTAATTAGTCATTTTGTACATTCTCCTTAATGGATGTGAAATTCAGGATAATTATCAAAGGGTAGAATTATATAAACATATAATCCCATTCACATAGATAACTGTAATGTACCATACTTATATTATAGTGATCTAAAAATCTAAAAGTCCATGAATTCGAATACTAGGTTATAAAATGGAATACTTACTCAAACAAGAATTTAACATAATTAATCACATAGCTGGTCAAAGGATGCACAGTTCCATCATTAACAATAGTCTTGGAAGCATCCTTTTCAACAGCATCCTCAAAATCAGCAAAGGTTTCTTGAGCAGTCTGAGCCAAGCGCTTAGTCAAGCTCAATGAAGCCTTCCGCATCTCAGAGCATGATTGTCCTTCAAAAATCACCTCCATCTGGTAACATGTTCAAATAAGGGTAGGATTAAAATTTTTGTGGTCGCATAGTGATGGAAAAACATAACATGAAAATATCTCAAGTTAACTCTAGAAGCAAATAATTAGTAAATCAAGTTGGTTACAAGTCTCATTAAATGACTTCCAGGATACCTCAGATTGAAGTTCACGCATTACTTCATACATATCTAGCAATACAAACAGCTTTTCAGGAGACCGTTTGCTTTTAGCAACAGCATCTCCAAAGCTTAGAAGAGTCACAACACTATTTGCTGTCAGTTCAGCAAAACATTGGTCCTTATTGAAGTTGACACCATCAAAAATCTGGTCGCAGATTTTTCTTTCTCCTGCTAGTAGCAGCTTGACCTATATGATAAGCAAAATATGTGAGCTTGGTTCTCAGGTCTGAACTGAAACTACACAATACGGGCCTATTCTCGGAAGGGTCGTCACCCCAATTCGCATAAAGTGAATCCAGTTTCCAATTTTGGCCTCCAAAGCTTCCCATTGCATCTTTTGTACATCCTCTTTACTAAGCTTCTCTACTCCCAGCTTCTGAAGGCTCAATTCTAGTGCTGAACCACGGGACTCTCTGAAGAAAGAACAAAACTAGCTTGATATTTTTGCACAACTATGGTGTTAAAAACTCAGGATAGTTTTTGGAAAGAAACTGAGAAAGAAGGTAAAACTAATCCAGCACAGATGTAAAAATCATAATTCAAACCCACCTGTAAACTTTATGGCATGATTGCTGATTTCCCGCTTGAACCAGTTGCTGAGCTATGTCATTCATGAGGGGCAGTATCCTAGGAGGAATTAGTGTTGGTGTCCGGTATACAGCAGTCTCCAAGCTTTTGGATGGATGCTCAGAGTGGCCAGCATTCCCTCGATCACCATCAGGATCATCTTTTGTTGGCCGCAGAGACTTGGGAAGACAATCAAAGAGGCGATCGGGTTCAATAGGTTTGCTGCAGGTAGAGAACAGTATAATGTAACTACTCTTTCACTCTCCTTTCAGGAAAAAAAAACTATTCTTTCCTTGGCATACAAGCAATAGGCATTAGAGTACATATTTCAGGTGTGGACCATGGGGAGAGAAAGAGCATCTTACCTATATGTAGTCATCAGCTGCCTAAATTCCTCTTCAATTTTGAGAGCAGACTTAGCCAACAGATTGTTGACATGATTCAGAACTCCTTCACTGCTCTTGAAGTTCTTGTTTGAGGAAAAGAAGCGAACGATGCCTTTGAGCAGATCCACTGCCTCAAGGTAGCTCTCTAAATCCTCATGAGGACCCTTCAGTACTGCTGCCTCAGCCTACAGCTCGAAAGCAACATTTGCGCAAAAAATCACAAATCTATTAAAGCTTCCAAAACTGCAGAAATGCAGAGTCTGTATTTGAAGCATTGCAACATCAAGCCAATTTGCAGCATGCACACGCAGAACTACTATACTAGTGACGAATTTCGATTAGCTATCAATTTGGCTTAGTAAAATCATCTAATAACTTATTCAGAAATGTTCAGAACTTCTAAACCTACTGAAAATGGATTTGCAACAGTGTGCCATTTGTCCACCATATATCCTCATACTTAGTCCATCCAGATCCACACAATGTCATTATCCACAACACCATCCAACCCCAAACATTCAAAATTCAGTGTCAAATTCATCTAAAAATGTCGGCAATTTCACGGTGGAAGTAAAGTACCCTGCGGGCAAGGTCGAACTGGGAGAGGATGCCGTCGGCAGCCTTGATCGTCTTGTCGATGTTCTCGTGCGCCATCCGGATCGCGTGAGTCCTCACCTGCGGCGCCCACCACAGAATCATACAGAGTTCATATGAATCCCGCGCCGCGCTGGTACAAATTCCGCCGAATCAAAACGGAAAATGGTTGAAATGTGTGAGCGGGGGGCACTTAGGTGTGGATACCTGGGTTGGGCGCATGGCAGCCTCGAGCCCGGAGAGGCGGTGGTCGAAGGAGCCGAGGATGGTGACCATCCCCTCCGTGTTCCCCTGGCTCCTCTGCAGCGAGTCCCGCAGCATGGTCGCCCGCCGCTCCAACGCCTCCACCGTCCGCGGCAGAGCCGCCGTCGCCACCGCCATGTAGTCTTCCTCCTCCTCCTCCTCCTCCTCACAGATCAAGCGAACCTCCACCCCTCCCTCTCCGCGCGATCTCGAGGAAGCGAGGAGAGGCGTCGCGTGCGGGGGGGGGGGGGGGGGTCTTCTTCCACCAGAAGGCTCCGGAGCGAGGCTTCTGGAAGAATCTGGAGAGGTAGAAGCGTGAGGCGGTGGCAATGGGGATGCGTGAACGCGCGCCGGAATTGGTGGGTGGTGGTGGTGGTGGTGGTCGTCGGCGACGACGTGGTTGAGGAAGGAGGAGGAGGGAGATGGGTGAGGCCGTGAGGGGGAGAAGAATCGTTCCGTTCGAACGCGCGCTGCAAGGTTCGTGCGACGAGTTGACCGTTGACTACACGGGCGGCTCGGATTGCACGCGGCTTGGGGGCTTGGCCGTGGACAGGGTGTGCCTCGAGATTCGTGTAGCGGGAGGCTCCGAGGCTGCTGTAGAGGTGGGCAAAATAAACCGGCAACGAACATCGAACCGAACCGCACTGAGAATTGAAGTAGCTGCTTTAGAAAAAAGAGAGAATTGAAGTACCGATTTTTTTTTTATTGTCGGTTGGCTTTTGGCTTAGGGACGGTTTATTTCGATGCTTACCGAAAACAACCGAGAAACTAAAAACCTCACGTAGGAGTTAGTTATCCGTGTTGTCCCAAATAATTAGTGTATGCATGCACAAAATTTTCTTTTTTCAAGTAGGTGCGAGAACCATCAACCATCGCAGGTTGTGTGTCATGCATGTGTGACATGCCTAGTAGGTACGGGATGGCGGGACCCATCAACCCTTTGCTCCTTGGTGGTATAAAAATGAACCCAAGGAAATCAAATAATTTTCTTTGGTTTTTATTTAAAGAATTGTTGTTTGTTAGCTAATTCGGTTTCTATTTTACATAAATCAATCTTAGCTTAAATAGAAGAAACCGAATCAAGCAAATCGATAAAACCGAATGTCCTCCCATAGCTGGCTAGTCAAGCTTAGGGATGGGATGGACGGTTGGATTGGTGCAGGCGGCGAGTTAATAGTATCGGGAGTTTGGGACACTTGCAGGAGTTTTTTTTATTTGGTACTGGTATTAATCGGGATACCGTCCAATTATGAAAAAAAGTATTTTCTATATAAAATATGTAATATAATGTATAAATTTACATATATAATATTGATTTTGGTAATGTAAATTTACGTTTTAAAACTTGAACATACTTTTTCATACTATTTTTCAATCTATGCATGCTTTTTCATATTATTTTTCAATCTATTTATTTTAGATCATGTTTCCTTAGGTCAGTCTCAATATGGTTTCGTGTAGATGTTATGCATATAATTAGGTGATACATCAACACAAAAGGAATATTTGCATGAAATTATGAGAAAAGAGAGACATTTCGTTTCATGACTATGAAACGTTTAGGTACTGTTACCAAGTCCTCGGTAACGCAGTGAAACTCATATTGAGAGGCTTGAGACGTTTTATGTAATCAAATACTGTTTGCATGCAGTCAATCTTTCAGCAGTAATTAAATGCTTTACTTAGCTTTGGAAATGGTACAATGAAACGTTACACTGCGAGTGGTTGTTTCATGCATCGTTTCATCGAGTTAACTGTTTTGAAAACTGTGCAGTGAAATTGGATATTGAGACTGACCTTATAACTAAAGAAATCATATACTTCAGGTACCACAACCATGTTCTTTAGAGTAGATTATTCTTCAATTTTTATACACACGTTTCTCAAATTTCTAATTGATATATTTTTTAAAATATATTTTTATAGAAATCGATCATATTATATTTTTAAGGTAGATTTTTAATTTTATGTTAATTAATTTTATTGTTTATATCATTGTAGATAAAAATCAAATAATATAATTTGGTTTGTATCGTTTAGACTCGATAATATATCGGTATCACAAGTGGAGGTGGTCGTTGGGGCGGGTGGAATGGATGGGAGGTGGGGATTTAATTATGGGGAGGAGGGGATTAATGGATGAAATCATAGGCAGGTCCAGGGAGGTGCTCCAGCTGCTGGACCATAATATAATCATTTTATTTATGTCGAGGCCGGTAAAAAGTATATATACGTGCAGGAAATGTTTTACTACAACCGTTTTACATACTAGTGGCTGACATTTTACCGTATCTTGATTTTGTACGACTTTCGACTAATTAAATTTCACAGACTGTTTTGTTCTAAAATAAATTAACTTAGAATATGATATAACACATCCTGTTACCACGAAACTTTAATAGAACTCTTAGGAAAACGGAGGGTACTTTCTAGTATGAGCATACGAGCGCAACCACAATATTTACCAATTCAAACACATGAATGAGTAGTCACCATCTTTGTTTCTTCAACAGAATAGCAAACTGGCAACACATTGCCCTTTATCTTACATAGCAACTATGTGGTGCTAACATGTAAGGCCTTGTTTAGTTCCTAAAATATTTTTTTTTCAAAAACATCACATCGAATCTTTGGACATTTGAATGAAGCACTAAACATAGATGAACCAGAAACTAATTGCATAGTTATAGGAGAAATCATGAGATAATTTTTTGAGACTAATTAGTCCATGATTAGTCATACGTGCTACAGTAACAAATATGTGCTAATGACGGTATAATTAGGCTTAAAAGATTCGTCTCGCGGTTTCCAGGCGAGCTGTGAAATTCGTTTTTTCATTCGTGTCTGAAAACCCCTTCCGACATCCAGTTAAACGTCCGATGTGATATTTTTGCCAAAAATTTTTGCCATCTAAACACCCCCTAATTATAGTAAACGGAAAAAAATTATGACATCCACCTATCATTGAGACAACCCCTCCATCTTTTACTCTTCCACCCCCTCTTCTTTCTCCCTCGCTGGACCATAGGGACGTAAACAGGGAAGCGAAGGTGAGAGTCTTGGGTGCCGTGTCTATAGGGGAATGCAATGCAATGCCAAGCGGAGTGGGCTCAGCACGGAGCAAGTGTCGAGCAAAGCTAGATCTAGGCCATGTGGTTTCGGGCAGAGGAGCGTTATGGGACAGGTAAAGCAAGCTCAGATAGAGTAGGCAAAGTCTATTGGAGTTGGATCTAGGCGACGCAACTTCGGGTAGAGCAAGTGATACAAAGCAGGTGGAGCATATCTTGACTCCCAAGGTAGGGCTCACCAGCGCGCTACACACCTCCACGCCTACAACTAGATCCAAGATGCTTAGCATGGTAGTTGAGGTAGACAAGTAGAGGAGGCATTGTGGCGGTGGCAGATGGTGATGTCACGATCAAAGTTTCAGTGGTCCATGTGTCCCCGAGCTCATGCACTCCTTGAGCTCTACCAGTCCATGTCTCTTGAGCTTTGATGCATGCGGCTTGAGAAGGAGTGTGGAGGCCAACTGCCCAGGGGAGAAGTGGGAGAGGAGGGTAGAGCGAAGGGGGATAGAGGAAGGAAGATGTGAAGGAGATAGAGGATGACAAGTAGGTCCAATCTTTCGTTTTTTTAAACTACCAATGACAAGTAGGTCCATTTAGTTTGTTTTCAATGACTATGATTTCACATAGGTCGTCACGTAGGATAAAGATTAAGTCAATCTGCCACGTGTTTATCACATAAGCGAAAACCATTGTTAATATTGTCGAGAGAGTCGTTTTGCATGGTTTTAATAGTTGGAGGAGCTATTGTTCCCGGTTGTGCGGTTGATGGATACAAATCAGATTTGACTTGTAGTTGTCGGAGTTAAATTGGACCTTTTTTTTCCTCGTTAGGCTAGACAAAGTTGTTTATATGGGCTTTAGCCTTGATGAACTACTTCATGCACACTTGACGGTGAATATATGGTGATGAAGGGAGTACTACTTGCACTATATTCTTAGGCACAACAACACGCTGGCACCGTGAACCAAATAATTTCTAGGTAGCTCTGAAAAAACTCATGGCTTACTAGCTTGCTAGGTTTGTGTGCAACTCTTAGTTTAGTTCATTTTGATTTATTAATAAGCCAAGCGAAGCCCATTAGAGCTAGCTTGTGAGCTAAACAAGTATAGCAGGCTCACAACAATCTAACAAGATATCAATGCCTATCTCTAACCCCTACAATCCCCACTGCCTCTCATATCCACTCCTCTCATCTCTTAGGTCAGTAGGGCACACATGGTGGTGCATGGCTCACAGTCATGCCATCACCACGCCTTGCCAAAGTCCTTACCTTGGCCTGCACCACTGCTTGTGTTGGAGACTACTTGTTCCCTCGATCCCTATTGTTCTACTATATATAAATTGTCATCCGTTACCAGTTATCGCTCTTCATATTGTCCAAGATGGCAAGGTGCATTTTGTGAGGAGGATGATGAGCTCTAATACCATTAATGAGTCCTTGCTGCGATGGAATAATGATGAGCTTTCTTGCTGCTAGAAAGCCTCTTTCAGCCATCACTATCGTCTTGGAGCTTGTGCTACCAGGCGTATGGTCCCATTACGCTGCCGACTCACCCTTCCAGCTCACCCGCACCCATGGACTCAAATGGCATGCAATCATGCACTAAATGCAATCCATGGTTGGTGTAATGAGCCGAGCCAAGCTAGTTCAATATCCATCCCTAAATGCAATCCATGGTTAATGTCTAATGGCTAGTGTCAATATCCTAAGCCTTGCATATTAAATGCTTGTTGGATGACTGTATCTCCTAAATATAGTTGTACATAAATCCTGTAGTATTGGTATGAAGCGGCCTAAACTTGACTTATCTCTCTTTTCTTTTGAATTACTCCCTCCATGTTTTTATATGATGTCATTGATTTTTGAATCTACGTTTGACCGTTTGTCTTATTCAAAAATTTTATTTAAATATACAAAATTATAAGTCATACTTAGAGTTTCTAAAATAATAAATTAAATTATAACAAAACAATTAATAATTATATAATTTTTAAATAAAATAAATAGTCAGACGTAAATATAAAAGTTAACGATGTCATATAGAAAAACATAGAGTGGTTATTTAAGTTAGGCTCCAGCTAAAGAACAGTTGATCTGAAAGCTGGGTAGCCATGCTTCCATCCGAGGCCAAGCCACAGTGTCCGGAATGGGATGGCAAAGGCCGGAACATGTTGGCGCGTGTTGCCACACAAAGGGTCTGTTTGGGGAGCTTTAGATTCTGAGAAACAGCTGCTTGGTAGCCAGCTTCTGAGAGTCTGGAAAAGCTCTTAAACCCAGCTTCTCCAGCTTCTGGATTCTTAGTTCATTTTTCAGAATCTGTAACTACAGATTCTCAAAAGCTATGAACTGTTTAGAGCAGCTTCTGATAGAAACAGTTTTTACGAAAAGCTGTGGCTGAAAGAAACTCCCTCAAACAAGCCCAAAGGCCACCATCTCCTTTTTCGCCGTGTAACGCACATATCTACCGGACCTGCGCGCCTCGGCCTAGAATGCCTCGTGCTACGCCAAAACGCAGCAACACATGCAGTGTTGGACACGAACACGAACACGTTGCGGCTCCCATCGATGAGGCCATAATTTCACACCCAAGGATCGATCAGCCTCTGCACTGGAGTACTCCCTGATGGCGATCGATGCCCGTAATTGCACCTCCCCCGATCAAACCGCAAAAACCAACCGTCAGTTTAATTACAAGTGATGAATGGATCGATGTGACTATTAATTACATGATCGATCGGTCTTAACTTGAGAAAACGTACAGTGATTGTGATGGCGATCATGACCAGATATAAAACATTATCTCATCCTGTATCTTTTATCTTTTCGTTTCTATTTATACTTATAAACTAAAATTTAAACTTTTAACTTTAAATTTAGAGTTAATTTTAGATGTTTTCACCGAATTTTATTTTCCGGCCTTGGCTTTTAGATCACCGAGAATACACATATAAAAGTTTTATTTACAAGTTATTTTTTGTTTACAAATATGTTGTTTGACTTTAAAAAAAAACTTTCGAGTTCGATTAAGTACTGTTCACAAGCTAATAGGAGTACCACCTCATTAATAAAGGAGTAAATATAATACTAAGAGCAGGTACAATAGCAAGCTATAAGCTAGCTGTAAATATATTTTAAAAAGATAAATGAAGAAAAAAATGGTAGTGAGCTACTAATTTGTAACTAGCTGCAGCACAGGCTCCAAGACGCAGTGTGTGTATGATATGTGAGATATATATGTTTTGTATGTAACTATTGTATGAATTGACTATTAGATTAACTATAGATGAATTAGAGCCAGTAGTTAGCTATACTATTGAACTTGCTCTAAGTATATAATATTGATTTCGAGAAGCTTTTTTTTCTTTCATGTGTTTGCTTGGTGACAAGCAAATGAGGCAATGAAGCTACCAATGCAAGCGTGAACCTTTTTTTTCGCTTTCTACCACAGCCATTTTATACTAGCTCTTTACTTTTAGAGAAGAAGAAAAAGATTGCGGGACCAATGAAACTATGTGTCAATAACAAATATATACCATAATTAAATATAATATTCTATACTTACCATATAAAAAAAAGCACTGATAGTGACGGATGGTGAGTCTGTTAGCCACTCCACCATCAGCTTCTATTTTTTTTAAAAAATAAAAATAAGCGTGGAACTCTTAGCGCACATATAACGTGTTTATTAGCCGACCCTCTGCTCCTATCGCTAGGCAAGTCAATATAATAATATGAAGAAAATAGAGGAGTAGGAAGAAAAAGAAAAGCTATCGTTATACATGACAACTGTTCAAAGACGACTCTTAGTATTTATTAAAAAAAATCATGTTACATGTGGTAGCTAAAAAATAATAAAAAAATATTTTGGTATATTAAATAAGAGACCATACATTACTCTACCTTTATATATATTTTTATATAATAATTCTTATTCTTGATGTAGATAAGATTAGAAGAGTCCTAGGCTCTATTTTTAAGCATGTCCTTGTGACAGCTACTCCGGATAACTAATACTTTTCTGAAAGAAAATAAGACAACGAGACAAGAGATCCATATGTCAATAGCAGATATACGAGCAAGTAAGAGATAATATATGAAAAAAATAAAAAAATAACATGTTAATGCTAACTTTCTTTAATAAAATTTCATTGTAACGTACGGTAAAATACACTTGTTAGTAAATGGACAATTAATGAACTAGACAATGGACTCTATACGGACTAGCGAACTATCAACTTGCAACCTGAGATATTTTTATGACCCAATATGAGAATGTGGGAAACTGGGAACCTTTATACAGCTTCCAAAATATCTGCACTTGATTGGTTTTTAGGAGAATAATCAATACAATCAGTTGGGCCGAGCATACGTTGCAAGCTAAGATCCTAGTAATTTTGTGGCAGAGGTTTGAGGAATAATCATTTACACGTGTACCCTATCTTTTTACTTATGCTTATATAAGATAAAATTTAATTTTTAGCCTTAAATTTAGAGTTAATTTTATAGTTTTTCATCATAGTTTGTTTTTTAGACTTGACTTTTAATCACTAAAAATACTTATATAAAAGTTATTCATAAATTATTTTTTATTTATAATATTTTTTACGCGAAAAAGCCAAACAATCATCCGCTGCTAAGTTACTAGAGAGTTTATTGGGAGCTTGCATACAGCCAGCCAGCAATGCCCTAATGGATGGTGATAAATGAAAGCTTAACAGGGAAGACACACCATATATAAATAAAATATCGTTGACCGCCGCCACCATTATTTTTCATTAGAGGCCAAAATAAAAAGAAAAGGCAAAGCATGGAATATTGGTATACTCCTTGGCATTCAAATCAAATTTGAGGTGGAGAGAGATGCGGCGGCTCAATTTAGGAGTTGGTTTGTCGACATCGGGTAATCTCTGCCTACAAGATAGGCCATCGCAGCATTATAAACCTAGGGGGTGTTTAGGTGGTGAAATGAAAATCTTTGAATGTTATATTAGATGTTTGACTAGATGTCGAAAAGAATTCTCGGATACGAACGAAAAAACGAATTTCACGGCTGGCATGTAAACCACGAGACGAATCTTTTGAGCATAATTAATCTGTTATTAGCGTATGTAGGTTACTGTAGCACTTATAGCTAATCACGTACTAAATAGGCTCTAAAGATTCGTCTCACGATTTTTCACGTAACTGTGCAGTTAGTTTTCGTTTTATCTATGTTTAATACTCTATTTAGATGTCTAAAGATTTGATGTGATGTTTTTGGATGACAAATTTTGGGAACTAAACAGCCCCCTAGATAAAGGTTGTGCTAGATTTTAAAATATCAGGTGGTTAGCCTTGAGTTATACTCTCTCCAAGTTTGTTTTATATCACACCGTTAACGTTTAACCATTTGTCTTATTTAAAAATATGTAAAATTATAAGTCATACTTAAAATTTCTATAATAATAAATCAAATTATAAAAAAATAATTAATAATTATATAAGTTTTTTTAATAAGACGAATGACCAAACATAAACATGAAATCTACGGCGTTATATAAAAACATGAATGAAGTAGTTATTATCGTGGTAACCCGATACAATAAAGACTATTAGTTGTCACCGTATTTGTTTAGACGTATAAACCATTATCATGGTAATTTCGCAATATCGATAATCACGATTTTAGTGTAAAACCATGTGATAATCCACAATTATAGTGATACATTACCACAATTGTTTTTCAAAAATTTCCAAAAAATTAAATTCCTCACGATATTTTTCAAACGAAACTGCGACGTACCGTGACAACTTTAACTGGCAATCGCGATTACCGCGATGATAATCGCGACAAGTGAAACCATGGTAATTGCCTTTATATAGGCACAAAGTAGAAACGGCCCCTTGCATCTAGTATGCAGTTCTGTGTGGTGTCCCATCGTAGGGCGGTACACACACCATCATCTCTCAAAATGGTTGGCTAATCATTTTTCTTCGTATAATAAGCAAAAGAAAAAAAATAAAGAGAAAGAAAGCGCCGGCGAATTAAGCGTCGACAAGCTCGCGGCCGCACAAAAGTCGTCGTTTTTTCTTTTCCACGGTCATCCTCGCACCCCAAAACGAGCGGCCACGGGAAACCCACCAAATATCTCTCTCACTCGGTCACTCCCCCAAAAAACAAAGTCAAAAATCACCCAAATCGCCCGTACTAAATTCGAAAAAAACACCAAAATATCTCGGATCGGGTTAATTTCATTTCGGATTTCGAGTAGAGGCGGCAGTAATTCGAAAAAACCGAACAAAAAATATCTCCGAGAGCGGAGTGTATTTGGTTGATTTGATCCTCTCCTCCGCGCCCCGCCGCTGACGTGGCACCCACCGCCTGAAAGAAAATTTGCAGATATTTTTCCCACCTCTTCTCTCTCCTCCTTTCCTCGACGGCTCGACGCTTCTCTCTCCTCTTCCCAAATGTCTCCTGACGCCGACGCCGACGCGGCGGCGGCGGCGGCCGGCGGCGAGGGCGCGGCTTCTGCTGCGGGGGCGGGGGTGGGGCTGTCGCCCTCTGCGGCGGCGGAGGCGCGGGGGGCGATCCGGTGGGACCAGATCCTGCCGCGGCGGTCCCTCCGCGTGCTGCTCGTCGAGCACGACGACTCCACCCGCCAGGTCGTCACCGCGCTCCTCCGCAAGTGCGGCTACCGCGGTGAGTACCCTCGCGGTTGATTGATTGGTTGGTCGATTGATTGATTGCGTCCGTCCCGCGGGATTGGGTTCTGAGTCGGGGGAATTGGGGGGGTTTTCCCTGTTTTCTCCGTGTGTTCCTGCTTCTTCCCATCGGGGGGTGACAGTGGCGGCGGTGGCGGACGGGATGAAGGCGTGGGAGGTCATGCGGGGGCGGGCGTACGCCTTCGACCTCGTGCTCACGGAGGTCACCATGCCAACGCTCTCCGGCATCGAGCTGCTCTCCAGGATCGTCGCCGCCGACGAGTGCAAGAACATCCCCGTCATAAGTAAGCTGCCTTTCCAGTCTTTGCTCTGATGTTTTTTTTTGTGGCGTGTGCCTCAAACTGAGCTGCCAAATGGACTAAACCTCACTATCTAGAGGGTGCTTTAAGCAATGAACTCTGTGTTAGTTTTAATGCTATTGTATTTGCTTAGCTTTGGCTGCCATTTCTGTTGATAGATGCAAACCATGGTTATTACTACTGGATAACTAGTGCTGATCTCAAATGGATCAGGACTGTGATGTAGTTTTGTAATAATAGCTTTGTTGAAACTGAATTGCTGGTGTTAAACTCCATTTCTGCTATTGCTTGAGTTATTACCAACAGCATAACTAGTGTTTTCTTACAATATTAGTCCTGTACTCCTGTGTGTAAGCATCACTGGATGGATAATCTCTCATCTTAATATTATCTGGCACTATTTGTTACAGTATGTTATTTATGGGATTGGAGGTAGTTTATCCGCAAAATTTCAACGGTAAACATGTGTTTTTTGTATGGATTTTGAGTCATTTGACATTTTGGCCTTGTTTGAATAGCCAGCCCGTCCACATCCATGGGCCCGGATTTTAGTTCAAAATCCCTGTCCATGCATGTAGATGGGATGGGATAGAGGCCCATTCCAACATGACGCAGAAAATATGATTGAACATGGGATTGAATGTGTAATTTTACACTAACATGGTTTTTATTTAAGTCTGCACAGCTCCATTCCAATGAGGAAATACACTATTTTGTAGGTTTGTTGCATCAATCGCAAAGACGTGATTTCTTCCAAAATGAATTTTTGCTACTTTTGGAAA
Organism: Oryza brachyantha; assembly: GCF_000231095.2. NCBI lineage: Eukaryota > Viridiplantae > Streptophyta > Magnoliopsida > Poales > Poaceae > Oryza > Oryza brachyantha. The sequence continues at coordinate 2,211,445 of NC_023173.2, forward strand.
TTAAATTAGGAAATTAGTGACTTTCTATGTTATTAAATAGTGGTTAAGTATTTGAGAGCAAGCACATTATTGTGAAGTGCTTATTTTAGTGTAGTCCATGTACTAAAATTGGTTCTAGGCACTAAATATGATCAGTCGTCAATGCATGCTTCAACGAGAGACAGATATGCACCATGTTAACAATGCATTTAGGGAAATCTAACCACTATGGCTAAACATTTAACAGCCGAGTGGCATAGTGGAGTGATGGACGCTTATCTAGCATCGTCAAGGAGATTGATGGGTCTTGAGAGGCTGTGATCGAATTTATTATTTACCAAATTTACTATGGGATTTTCATGATGTCTCACTGGGTTGTCTGTGGCAGTGATGTCGTCCCAAGATTCTATTGGCACAGTGCTCAGGTGCATGCAGAAGGGTGCAGTGGACTTCCTTGTGAAGCCAGTGCGAAAGAATGAGCTGCGGAACTTATGGCAACATGTATGGAGGCGACACGCAGTAAGTCCTCTTTCTGCTAGTCTTTTAAGAGCATGCTTTCTTTTCAGTCAGTCTTCTGATCCATGGGGAAATTTTCCTTGGTTGTATTGTTTGGTTTATATTGGTCAACTAATTCCAGATTTATTTTGTTTCCTTTTTTTCTAAAAAAAATGAATTGAATGACAGTTTAGCTGTACCTTAATGTGTAATTTCCGTTGTCAAGATTTGGAGTGTTATACTGTTGATGTTACGATGCAAGCTTTTAGTAAATATCAATAAGTGTGAGTACTCTTCTCTGAGCCCCTTGGAAATTCCAATGCAGATGAATAGCCAAACAAATGCATCGGAAAACAATGCGGCTAGCAATCATTTAAGTGCCAATGCTGATAATGGGTCAAAGACAGGAGAAAACAGCGACGAGGAAAGTGATGCTCAGGTGAGCATCTGTGCTAGTTTATACCTTGTCTGTTTTATTGTATAACGCAAATATAAAATGCTTCATTCTAAGTTCATGGAAGCCAAACAGAAAAATAAATTTGAAAGCTGAACCACTGATTGCTGAAGTTATTTGAATACACTTGTTTTCTATCATATTTTTCTCAGGACTTTATCCAGTAAATGTAATCAGCAACTCAGCATTGTTTACTGAAGCAAGTTAGAGTTAATCATAACTGATCTTCTATGAAGTTCTTATATCTATTTTAATTTTTTTATTGAAATTTCTCTATATCTAACATTATGGTGGTTCCTTTACGTTCATCAGAGTTCTGGTAGCAAAAGGGAGGTTGAAATTCAGAGTGTTGAAAAGTTGCCAGAGGTTGTTGCAGATAGTGGGGTAGGCTCATCCAGAGGACTTAAATTGCAGAATGGTTCTATCAATGGACTAAACACAAAATCGCATGCATTGAAGGGTAATGATGGTAAGGAATTTATACATACTTATCTAATCTTTGATTTTTATGTGCCTCTATCGGTCATTGAGTGTCAACTTTGCACTTGACAACATGTGATAGTTACTGCTATTTATCCTTTTCTAGATGCTCCAAGTGGAAATCTCTGTGGTGATAGCGAACCACAAATGCTTTCAACTGAGAAGAATGTGTGTTCCAAATTCCTTAATGGTATTACTTCTGCAAAGGTTGCTGGACAGATAATGGATAATGCCTTGAGGTTTGCTGATGCAAGTTTACTTCGTTCAAGTGATCCTGGAAAAGACCTTTTGGCTGTTGCTAAGACCACAGCTGACAGAAAATGCAAATCTTCAGCGATGGGAAACAATGCTGTCATGGAAAATAACCTTAGTGAAAATTCAAAGGGGGCTGCAACAGACCATGCTGAATCCTGTCCATCTCACTTTGTGGAGATTAATTTAGAAAATCAGCATCATCCCAATGGTCATGCAAACCACAAGTTGAAGGATAAGGATATCTTTAATCACTCAAACTCCTCTGCCTTTTCAAGGTACTAGTTTTTTAGAAACTTGATTTAAATAGATTCTAATTTTGAATAGATTGGTTTCTGAGTGCCATTTGTTTTGCATGCACATCTGTTTCTTTGTGTTATACTGTTTTGGTAGTAAATCATTATCTTTTGGGTTAGTGTAAGTCATTTCCTACACCTATATGGTTTTGTAACTCTTGCTAGCTTCGTTTTTCATGTCCTTTACATGTTTGGTACCTATCACAGGTATGGCAATAAGAGGATAGAATCATCAGCTCATCGGCCGTTTTCCCCCTCCTTCCACATGGCTTACCAACAAACTGTTTATGACAAGAATCCGCAATCCAGCCACGTCTTGCTTTCCCATGAACATAATACACACGAGAGGACAGTGCAAGCTCATCTTCCTTTGGACAATAGCACTGAGGGTGCTGCCATCCTGTGTTCTAGTAGTGTAAGAGAAGATGCTGGTACAAGCAGTTCTTCTCCTAGAAAGGATTGTTTAACTCATCCTTCATATGGGTTTATTCCTGTTCCAATTCCTGTTGGTGCTGCTATACCCTATCACTACGGTGCAATAATGCAGCCAATGTACTATCCACAGGCTGCTTTTATGCAAAGTGATTCAGCTGCCATCAACAAGACAGCAGTTCAGCATGCCTCTTGTCAATCTAACTACCATGAAAATCTTGGTGAACAGTCACAGATTGATGAGCACAAACAGCCAGAAGAAAACCATCAGTTGCATCATTCAAGACAAATTCTCCGAGAATCAGGAGAACCAACTGACTTTGCGAGGGCTCATATGGAGCGTATCAACCAGAGTGCCAGCTGTAGCCAGGATATCCGCAAAGGAAGTGGGTGCACTGGGAGTGGTGAAACTGATGCAAATACAAATACGGTCATTGCACTAGAGAGCGGAAATGAGAGTGGTGTACAGAACTGTAGCAACAATGTATTGGATGGTGACCGGTCTCGTCGTGAAGCTGCCTTGTTGAAATTCCGCATGAAAAGAAAAGATCGATGTTTCGAGAAAAAGGTACCACTTTGTTTGACAGACCTATATAGTTTGCATGTAAGGAGTGAGCATTAATAGATGTGTGCAAACAGTGCTCAAATATGCATACTATACTTTAGATCATCAACAGATAATTCTTCTGAATCTGAATCTCAGTATTTGTTCATCTCTCGTTTGTACAGGTCAGGTACCATAGCAGGAAGAAGCTTGCAGAACAAAGACCCAGAGTTAAGGGGCAGTTTGTGAGCCAAAAACTTAAGTCAGCTATAACAACAGAGGCAGAAACTGACTAGTAACACTGTTAACTCATACTGTACTTTTGATACTTACCTTCTCAGCGAAGGGCATTGGTAGTAACCCGTAAGAGTTAAGGCTGGCAAGTTTTCCTTTCATAGTTAGCCTTTTGTACAAGTGTTTTCTTCTTTTGCTGGTTGTTTATTGGCATCCATGCCATGCCTTGTAAAGACATCAAATTGATAAAAGTGTTCAGGGGTAAAGAAATTTTCAATGCAGGTATCCATATTTTTCTTGTTTATATACTTCACATGTACACAGTACATCTGTGCAGGTTTTAAAGCAGTGCATTTTGTAGGATTTGTCCACACTAAAACTCATTCTGTAGCAGGGACGATCATTGTTTATTGCACACAATTGAAGCGGCATCTGTTGATAAATGATTATCATATTTCCAGTTAAACCATGCACATATACGTTGCTTACTGGCTTGACCCCAGAAATTCTAATCATCTAGTTTTTTGATATTAATGAACTAATCTCATGCTGTTTTCTTGAGATTAACTAACTCACATCTGCAGGAAGAATCCTGAATTCCTTGCTGCTAATGAAGGGCCGGGCATCTTCACTTTACACCCTGCTGCTCATATTCTGTCCGAGCTTGCAGCTCAAGTTTGGCACATCTTTTGCATCATCACTGAGCTTATAAACCTGGAGGTCCCAGGGCTCGCCGGAATCTCACCTGAGCAAGCAAATCACACACGCAGCATCAGCATCGGCGACATTAATGGCGGGAGGAGCGGCCGTGCTGGCGGTGTCCGTGATCGTCTTGCTGTCGGTGGCGTGCTCCGGCGCTGATCAGGTCGCCGGCGAGGCGGCGGGAGGCCCGGACGCGAGCCTGCTGTGCGTCAGCGAGTGCGGGACGTGCCCGACAGTATGCACGTCGCCGCCGCCGCCGCCGCCTCCGCCCACCCCGCCGTCGTCGACGCCGCCCGTGCTGCCGCTGTACTCAGCGCCTCCGCCGCCGTACCTGACGCTGCTGCTCCCGCCGCCGGCGGCGGACGAGAGCGACATGTTCCCGCCGCCGGCACCGACGACGAACCCGCCACCGCCTCCACCGTCGTCGTCACCGCCGCCGCCGCCGAAGAGCAGCAGCGGGTCGACGGCGTCGCCCCCGGCGTCCTCCTCCCACTTCTCGTCGCCGCCGTCTCCGCCATCGTCGTCGAACCCGTACTACTACTTCTACCTCTCCGGCAGCGGCAGGCGGAGCGCCGGCGGCGCGGCGAGCGTTTACACGGCGCTGATCCTCGCAGCGTTGCTGACGTGACAACGTGCACGAATATTTGCGCGCCGTATGATCGGAATTAATTAAGCTCCTAATCCCTAATTAGGCGTGCACTAATTGAGTACTTCGCTGTCCCGATTCTTTTCTTCGTGTTTCATCGACTTTTTTCTTTTATTTTTTTCTTCTTTTGTAGTGACATCTGGTGTTCGTTGTTTTGGAGTATCAGATTCTGTCTATACATAATTGGTTGCTTGTGCAATTACTATTGTTAAAGTTGACTAAAGTGAAGCGAATGTGTGCGACACTATTTGTTTTGCGCAAGTTCTTTCCTCTCAAAATTCTTGCGTTTGCGTGAGATGTGAGAGGCCTCACACGACACGAGGTTACTTGAAGTATATGTGTATTCTATTCCACCGTATATTTATACCCATGTTTTTACGATCATGCATTTCAACTAGTTGTTTTTATTAATGTTTTGAGTGGTTAGGATTGCTCTAAGATTCATGCAACCTTTTATAACAGGTAACCCTAGGCCTTCTCTTTTACTCCCTCTCCCAACCACACCCTCGCCGTCTCTTGTCCTGTCTTCTTGTGCAACATGACTCTCTTCTTCAACAGGGTTATGAGGTTTTTGCTAGCCACCCTTCCCCACCCTCCTTCGCTATCTTCGGTGGATTTGCACCGCCGTCGTCATCTTCTTCCTCAAGTCTGAAGCTGACTCTCGGTCTTATTTCTTCTCCATCATCTCTTTAGCGGTTTATATCTCGGGTGTGACACCAACACCACCTCTTTGTTCCATCGGAACCACCTCACAGCACCGGGTTGCTCCTATCCGGACCATCATCGTAAGCCAAGAGACCCTCATCTTTCCTCCTAGCCCATACCACCTTGACTTCGACCCGAACCTTAATTCAACACATCATCTCCACCATCAACATTGGAGAAGACATAGCTGCCATGAAAGACAAATATGGACTAGGCATGGGTTGATGTGAGTAAATTTTTCTGATTATTTTGTTTTTTTAGTTTAGGTATTAGTTGATCCTCTATAGTTAAGTAGTAAATGTTTTAATGTTGTTTATGCACACGAGGTGTTTTTATTAGCCTTGGGAGAGGGGGGTGTGGAGGTCTAGTCATCACATCCCAAATAGTCTATTGAGTTGAGTATATTCCTTTTTAAGCTAGACTCCTTATAGAATGTGTGTGTATATATATATATGTCATGTCTAATATTTTTTATTTTCTTAGCCTTGATGCTACGTCTACTTACCGTAATGACTGATTTTGGATATAGGATTGTGGTTGGGGGTAAAATAGACACATTTTCCAATCAAACCATAAACAACATTGAATGATTATGTCTATTAAGACTACCTAAACCCCAACTCACTTTAGCACTATTAAACCATTACATGGACCGCGATATTCATTCTAGAACATCTCCCTTGCCATCCTCTTAATGCCACCATCTCCATAAACTCTCCGCATCCTATTATTGTGCTAATTCTTATCATTACTATTCTCTGCATCTTTTTGTATGTTTTTCCCACATTGAGTTGATCAATTTCTCTCGCTTGCGTAGTGTGCCATTATAACCAAGGTCAACAGTCATCGACAAGGCATTGCTAGTGCTACTGATGCCTCTCTTTTTGGTGAGTCTTTTTTTATTATATCTTGATGTATGTATCTTTGTTGTTTTTGTCTTTTTGATTGAGGTTTGCCTTGTTTTGTTCTTACCTTTCTATGTTTCAGATCTTCTAGTTGGATTGAAGCAAAACCATATATTCAAGGTTAGATTCACTACAACATGTCAATAGAGATGCCATCAACCTCTGGTGAGTTGGTATGTTTTCTATATTTGTGTGTATATATAAATGATGGATAATACCCTATTTTGTTTTGACGTGTCTCCTCCCAACTCTTCTCCTTCCTTTTTCCACGAACTTCAATTATAGCTCTTTCGTCCTTGGGTTTGTGATTTTGTTGTTAAATTCAAGAAATCCACATGTGCCAAGTTAAATTCACTCTAATGTGTCAATAGAGATGGCATCAACCTCTAGTGAGTCGTAATGGTGTTCTAGCTTTGTCTAGTGAGTACCTGATTTTGTCTCTCAAATTCCTTTATCTAGCAAGGGTATCTTTGTGATGAATGATTATTTTAGGAAACACACATACATATAGAAATAAAAAAATGCAAGAATCATAATGTTATGTAGTTCTAGATACCACATGAAAATGTGATTATTTTGTTAAAAACATATATGAATGGAAAATTCAAGTTATGAAAAATACAAGCAATGTGTTTGGATAGTATTGATCACATTTCTAAAAGTGAGTGTTGGTTAGATAGTGTTGATTACACTTATATAAGAAAGTGGTTTGCACACTTTTATTTCCCTACTTTAGGATTAAAGGGATGCAATAGTAATTTATAGACACTTGTCATACGTTTGGTAGAGACGAGATGAAATGTGGTAGAGCCATCTTGTTTTAGGGATGGGATAACCCTAGCTAGCTGCCTAAGGGATAGGTATGCCATTTGGAACCATAAACTTCATACAAAACTATAGAAATTTGGCAACCTTTGCAATCCATATCATTGATCCTCCAGTAAAGAAATACCATGATGATGATGATGTTTGACACCTCCTTAGGCATTACTGAGATTTAGATATATTATAGTGTCAATCATATGGTATAATATCACTACTTATAAATTGATCATAAAGAACTCTAACGTCTCGAACGCATGGGTGTGTGATCAAATAGGATCATGAGCTAAGATGACAAAACATATATTTTGATCCATTTATTCTCATCAAAAGTTCAGAACTGATAGCCATCACATTTTAATGCAGCAACAAGCCAACAGCAGCTCTTATTCATCATCATCTAGTAGTGACCATTGGGCGATATCATGCATATGGTTCATCAGATTCAGTAGACCCATTCTTCCGGCAGCAGCGCCAGCTCCGGGAAGTCATCCACCGTAGCGGCGGTTGCCTCCTCCTCCTCCTCCGGCGCCGGCGCCGTCGCCGCCTGCTTCTTCGTCTTCTTCTTCTTCTTCCAGGAGAGCCTGTGCCCGTGCTGGCTTGGTCTTGCCCTCACTGCTTCATGGCTAGGACCTGCCCCCATGGCTTCAGCTTCTTGGCTAGGCCCCCCTCCCTTCACAACTGCAGCATAGCTCTTCTGCTGTATCTCACTTCCTTTGCCTGCATCATCAGTCTTCAGGCCAGTGTTGCTGTTGCCATCTGCAGTTAGTGCCCTCACATCTGCACAATAATTACAGTGTACTGCATTTATTAGTATTATTTTATTGACACAAAAACCTTATCATATTTCACTTCTGCATAAAGATACTCCTATATAACATAAATATGCATTACATATGGTAGTTATTCCGTTTAAAAATATACATTTCTAACTACGCACTTAGGTAGAGGGGATGTCTGGATTCATAGCAAGAAATGATTATATTTGGAACGTGGGAAGTATTCGGTTAACACAAATAATGCCACAAACATAGCAATACATGAGCCTATATATTTTACAAATTAGTCTAGACATATTTAGGTATTGTTTAGTTCCCAAATTTTTTTTTCTAAAAACATCATATCAAATCTTTAGATACCTAAATAAAGCATTAAATATAGATAAATCAAAAAACTAATTGCACAGTTACGGAAGAAATCTTGAGACGAATCTTTTGAGCCTAATTAGAAAGTGATTAGCCATAAGTGCTACAGTAACCAACATGTGCTAATGATGGATTAATTAGGCTCAAAAAATTCGTCCCGCAGTTTTCAACTGGAATCTGAAATTTATTTTGTAATTAGACTACGTTTAATACTTCAAATATGTATCCGAAAACTTGATGTGAGGTTTTTGCAAAAAATTTTTGCAAACTAAACACCACCTATTCTCTAGTCCTAGTAATTAATTGAAGTGCATTAATTCATGCATTGAGAAGCATTTAAACCATGCATTCCAAATCTGAAAAATAAAAGCCCATATCAGTGGTTTTAATTTTGGCTGGAGACATAATTAAAAAATATATACACACCTCTGTCAGTCTCAGCTGGCAGCAAACTGGTTGGCTGCTGCACACTGGGAACAGCTGGGCGGATGCGAGGCTCCGGCAGGAACACGCCGGTGCCGGAGCTCTGCGTCCCAAAGCTGCCGGCGGTGGCCGCCGAAATATTGATCATGATACTGCCGCCGGACTGCATGTACATAAACTAATTAATTACGACATACAAACATGATTATGGATATCATTTATATGATTACTAGATTGAGCGTCAATATATCCAAGATAAGAAGTAAAACGGAAATGAAAAAACAAACAGGAAATAAATACTATACTATCTAGAGAGGGTCTGAGGCCGCGTTCGGTTGCTGGGGTGATAAGTTAACTTACCCGGCGTGGAAAACTAACTTACCCGGCGTGAAAAACGTAGTAATAGATTAGTACATGATTAATTAATAATTAAAAAATATAAAATAGATTAATATGATTTTTAAAACAACTTTCCTACAAAAAATTTTTTATAGAAAATATATTTTTTAGCAGTTCAGAAAACGTGCGCGTGAAAAACGAGAGGTAAGTTAAGTTACGACCGGCGGCCAACGTGGCCTGATTGCTCTCAAGCTAAATAGCATGTTTTTACTGTTCTCTTCATTTTGGTTACTTTACCTCTAATTAATATTGGATTTATTCATACTCAAACCTATAGTTATTGAATCATATTTGAATTTGCTCACTATTGAAAAGTTATTAACCGAGTTACCAATCTTCATTAATTTGCAGTTCATTAGCTAGTAATTAATGTTACGGTAGAATTTCTTATTCATGTGTATATTAATCTACACATTCTGGTTCATCATTACTAAAAGGTAGATCAAGTTACACATATTTCATTGCATCGTTGTGATTATTAATTCACGTACCTACATTACATGGGTGTGTATATATCTATATAGGATCTACATGAAGAGCTAAAAAAGAGATTTTTCATTGTTTGGGAGCAAAAACAGAATGAACTAAAATATTTCTAAACTACTACCTCCATACTATATATAGCTATGCCTTTTTACAGAAGACTTTGAAAACGAGTGAAAGTAAATAAGAAACTGACGATTACGATGGGAAAGTATATATGTGAAGAAATGAGATAAAGATAGCTATGATTAGTCGAGATGAGAAAATAGATATATAAGTAGTCCCTCTGAAGGAGGTGTAGAGTTTGATTTTTGTTTAACAATGTAATAACATCCCCGTCTCCTCGTATTAACCAATCACAATAATCTCTTATTTAATTTTTTCACCTACTTTTTTTTTCAATCAATCAAACATTCCATTGGCTCAACGTACCTTAAATCTCTTAAAAACTTCTTACATACATTGTTAGATGGAGGGAGTATATTATAGGAGGAATTTTCATTATTAGAAGTAACTATAACATGGGACAAGATAGTACTTCCTTCATTTCAAAATATAATTACTTAGTTATTAATACCTTTTTTGGACTAAGCTTGACGCGTGAAAATAGTTACCAATAGTTAAGATAGGAAAGTAGGTGAAGAAAACTAAATAGTGAAACGTTACTCCCCTATAAGGTTATTCTAAAAATAAATCTGAAGACGCGCTTGTACAGATTAATCCTAAAATCCCTTATTTAAAAACGGAAGTAGTATATATATATATATATATATATGATTGAGTGAGACGAGAAACTATTGCTGTAGTGCAGAAATAGATGTATTTTGAGACCATTTTGCACAGGAGCGATATTTCAAAATTTGAGAGAGTATCACACAAAACAAGAACCAATCAATAAACAAATATAATACATTAATGATGCGACGGTTTCTACCGGCCGTCCGGCAGCCGCGCACCGCGTGCCTACCTGTCCCGACGACGGCGGCACGTAGAACCAGTGCCCCGGCTCCGCCACCGTCTCCCACACCTGCACTCCGCCGTTCTCCGCCGCCGCCGCTCCGCCGCTCGCCGTGACGAGCAGCTCGCCGCGAGCTCCCATTCCGTAGGCCTGTACGCACAAGCAAATATACAATTAATATAATACACCTTAATCAAATTACCCCAGGCACATCAGAGAGCTAGTACGCTTAATACCGGCGCCCGGAAGCCGCCGGCGGCGTAGTAGCTGGGATAGCCAAGGAAGGACGGCGGCGTGGATGAGCCGTCGGCCATGGATTCCGGCGACCAAGCTAGCTAGGTAGCTAATGCTGATGAATCTCCGGGGAGATCGACGGCACAGTCGACGATGGATCGAGTGAAGAAGAAAAGGTGTGTACAGTACTATATTTATAGCTGGAGATATATGTGAACTGGTTCTGCTTTGTTGTTTGGATTCCAGGTAATTTTACTGAATTTAATTTAATCGCTTCCAGTTTTGTCCGTAGCCTCGTTTTGGCACATAGCTTTTAAATTTGCACAATAAATTATAACATAGACATCATTTTGACTCAATGGACATGAGATACTTCGTGCATTTTGTATGGCGCCATTATTGGCCACTGTGACAATACTTTCACTAGAACTTATAGAAAGAAACAGGAACAATGGTGCCAATAAAATTTAAAAATAATATAGAAATTCAAGGCTGATTCAAAAAAAAACAAACTTCTTTCATATGAAAAACATAAATTCAAGCATATATACCTTGAAGAAAAGCCTAAACACAAGCTCTCTCTCAATCTCTCGTCATGAGCACAAGAGAATGACATGTCATGGTCATGTGTGAGTCCACGGGGTAATGTTTAGCCCATTTTAGTTCGAGCTAGATGAACCAAATTTCAGTTTTACAAAATTTAAAATATGATTTAATTCATTGAATTATATTAATGTTGGTTGACCGTTACTTGTCGTCGCATGTTGGTTCATACGTAACCTTGTCGTCTTGTTGTCGGAATTTGGGTGGTGATAGTACCGCTGGACCAAACCCTCACACTATTTATACTATATTGATATATATACTTATTTCATAGTGGTAGAAATGGTTTAATGTAATTCTGTTTTTGCTGCCATAAAAATAATTTGTTCCATGGTAGAAATGGTTTAATGGACATGAGATACTTCGTGCATTTTGTATGCCATTATTGCCTACTGTGCCAATACTTTCACTAGAACTTATAGAAAGAAACGGGAACAATGGCACCCAATAAAATTAAAAGATGATTCAAAAAACAAACTTCTTTATATGAAAACACATGTGTTGAGCTTTCTTTCAAGAGCTTTTTTACCATCCTTAAAAAAATATCTCATTTTTTAGTGTAAAATTTTAGTACCTCAAGATACTTTTAAGGATGATGAAAACCTTGTCTCAATCTCTCATCATGAGCACAAGAGAAGGACATGCCATGGCCATGTGTCAGTCCACGGGGTAATGGTTAGCCCATTTTAGTTCGAGCTAGATGAACCAAATTTCAGTTTTACAAAATTTAAAATATGACTTAATTCATTCCGCTATATGAATGTTGGTTGACCGTTACTTGTCGTCGCACGTCGGTTCATATGTATCCGTGTCGTCTTGTTGTCGGAATTCGGATGGTGATAGTACCGCTGGACCAAACCCTCGCACTATTAATTTGTATACCATATATATTGATATATATATATTTATTTATTTCATAGTGGTAGAAATGGTTTAATGTAATTCTGTTTCTGCTGCCATAAAAATAATTTGTTTTAATTGTTAGCGGTTTCACATGGATTGATGTACATCCATCCACCCACCCATAGCTGATGCAATGAAAAAATCTAACTCGATTTGCTTTTATAACAATGACTCAAGATAGGGGTAAGATTTACTACTATCTATTTCAAAACTTAAGCATTTTTATAGTGCTTAGCAGAAAATATGTTAAAGTTGAGAAGAGGGATTGTCCCTCAATAAATGAGGAAAGGATGTGTATGGGGAGGGTAGGTGTAGGGATAAAATTGGAAAACTTTTGAATGGAAAGTAATTAATGAGATAAGCAATATCTTGAATAATATGAGAAATAAATTATTGTACAATATTTAAATAAAAATGATTATATTTTGCAAAAGATATATTATAAATGTTTAGTATGAAATCCAAGATGAGAAGTTATATCTCTAAAAGCAAAGACTGCAAAATAATTTTTGAATAATACTTTTATATACACACTTTTAACTATGTAAACGCAAAGGCTAAAAAATAAACTACTATTAAAAACCCTAAAATAAATTCTAAAGTAATGTTGAAAATTTATATTTTGGTTTATAAGTATAAGCGTAAGTGAAAATGTGAGACTGGTAACTTGCTCGCGCAATGCTAATATGTTTGCTCACGTCACCATTCCTGCCCTTTTTTCTTTTTAATCAAGGGGTAGACAAACATCATATTTATAAATTAAAAATATTTATAAATAAAACTTTCATATTTGTCTCTTTGGATCCTGATCGATCCAATAGTCCAAAATCTGTGAGATATGGAACACAATTTTCTTGCACAGGGTGCCATTTAGGTTTCTGTTATTTGAAACCTACTCCATTCCGGTGCTTCTTTTAGGGGGTGTTTAGTTAGTGAAATAAAAATTTTTGCGTGTCACATCAGACGTTTGACCGGATGTCGGAAGGGGTTTTCGAACAAGAATGAAAAAACAAATTTCACGGCTAGCATGGAAACCGCGAGACGAATCTTTTGAGCCTAATTAATCCATCATTAGCGCATGTGGGTTACCGTAGCACTTATGGCTTATCATGTACTAATTAGGCTCAAAAGATTCATCTCACGATTTCTCACATAACTGTACAATTAGTTTTTCGATTTATCTATATTTAATACTCTATTTAAATTTCAAAGGTTTGATGTGATATTTTTGGGTGAAATTTTTTGGGAACTAAACGGGGCCTTAGCTACTACATCCCAGGCCGATCCAGCCTACTAATTCACGTTATCGGAACACTCTTCCTAGGCCCTTAGCCCAACAACACACACCCAATACTCAACCTTTTTTATTTATATATTTTTAATTAAATTTAGCAAAAAAATTATTTTTGCTTCAAAAACTTGTAAATCTATACCCCAACGCTGGCTAGTGGGTTATTTTTTTTAAAAAAAAATGCTCACTAGCTTATAAATCTGACGTGTCTAGTGGGTGATTAATTAAGGGAATCCTACATGGCTAGTGGGTGATTTTATTCAGCTCAGGAAGCGCTTGCAAATGTTAAGGGCTGCACGCAGGAAGTGTTTAAATGCGGCCTCCTTAAAAAGACCTATTAGTGGGTTGTTTGTGCCGGTTATTTTGCGGACGACCCCCTTAACGCCTCACTAGCTCAATGATTTATTTGATATTTCTATAAATACATTTTGCATGAAAAATATAAGTATATTTAGCATTATTAGCAATATGCATATATATAGATATATTTGGTATTATACACATTATACATACATGTATTTGATTTGTCAAAATATATCTAAATTTGTATATGTATAGTGTTTTATATATATATATATATATATATATATATATATATTATTCACAGAAAATATATTTATGAAGATATCAAATAAATCACCTAGCCACTAGACGCTAGGGGACCATCTTCAAATTTGTTAACATAAATCACCCATAGCATGACTTTAAGGGAGCCAACTGCAAAATGTCAAGCCCCTTCTTGCACGCGCCCCTTTAACATTTGCAAGTGCCCCATGAGCATAAATCACCCACTAGCATGGTGCTAAGGGGGTCGCCTATATATGTATATATATGTATATGTATATATATATATTTATATGTATGTATATATATATTTATATGTATGTATATATGTATATGTATATGTATGTATATATATGTATATATATATATATGTATATGTATGTATATATATGTATATGTATATATATATATGTATATGTATATATATATAAAAAAGCCGTTGTCTACCTATCCGCTAGGGGCCAATTAAATGTCGTTTGCCATGTTCGATATAACCCAGTAGTTGGGCGTTTTATCTAGCTCATGGTGCACTAGCAAATGTTGAATGTTAGGGATATAGAAGTACAGATACTTAAAACAAAAATATAGTTTTGTAACTTTTTAATAAAATAAATGCAAATAAAAAAGATTCAATAGCCCACTCCCTCCAAGGCATTAAGGTCAGCAATGTGTTATAAATAGTTGAAAAATACTCTCTGGTTTTTTTATATAAAAGATGTCGTTGACTTTTAAACTTATCTTTCATCATTTGTTTTATTAACAATTTTGTATAAATATGTAAAAATGTATGTAATACTTAAAGTAGATTAATTCAATGATAAACCAAATCACAATAAAATAAATGATAATTGCATGAATTTTATAAACAAGAGAATGCTCAAAACATATGTTCAAAAGTCAACGGCGTTATCTGTTCTCTTAAAAATGGGAGGGAGTGGATAGATAGAAGTAGAGAATTGAATTATTTATACTGATTGATATTTGAATACAATGAATGATTACATATATTTATTATACTACGATGATATAGGACATGAGCACGGGTATATATATATGTGTGTGTGTTTCTAACCAGAGTCTCTCTATTCATCCCTAGCAACTGCTAATGACGGTTGCTAATTGATCCAATTTCTAACCGCTGCCTCCTTCCTCAGCATACGCGGCGGTTTCGCACCTGCAAAATTTCAACCACATCGTGTCAGGATTGTTCATAGTTTAATTTGATCGTCATGCATCAAATGGGGATGAATTAATTTATGTCGATCGAATCGAGGCAATTAAGTGCATGCTTACCATTAATCCTGGGAGGATTGGAGGAGGCTGATCTGGTCAGGTACACCTCGGCACGCGGCAAGAACACGCCGGTGCCGGCGAACGGCGGCGGCAGCGTCTGTCTCGTCCCGAATCCCCGCGCGTGGTGCAGGGACGGCGCCATTAGTCCTGCGCCGTCGCCGGAGAGATGCTGCTGCCCGCGCACGTGTGGGTGGTGGTGGTGGCTGCTGTACGGCGGAGCGGCGCTGGCCGGAGGAGGAGCAGGAGGTCGTTCTCCGACGCTGCCGCCGACGGTGGACGTGAGGCCGAGGATGCCGACGAGGCGCGCGGCGAGCTCCTCGACGACGGCGTGGCTACTCCGCTGGCGGCGGGCGCGGGCGGCGGCAGCGGCGTGATCGGCGATGCCGATTTCCACCAATATCTCCTGCGGCAGAAGGCGGTGGACGACGGCGTCGTCCAGCTGCTGCTGCTCGCGCACGTAGATGCAGTCGGCCATAGCCATCGCTGGTTGTAGTGGGGGGATGGATCGATCAATCGAGGTCGTGCCGCCGTCGTGGAGAGGTGGAAGAAGCACTCACACGGCCGGCGAAGTGTGGAGGTGTGGTCCGCGAGATAGACGACGGCGATTTTATAGCGGAAGCAGCCGGACGGGCGGGCGGCCGTGCGGGAGACGACGGCCGGCGAAGCATGCGCTAGCTGCACACGCGGTTGCATGCATGCATGCATGGGAAGTAGTGGGGAACGTGCCCGGTGAGTGCTTTAGCTTTCACACGTTGTTAATTTCTCCTTTTTTTTTCACATTTTACTTTTGGATCTTTTTACTCTTTTTGTCGGTGAAAAAAATTATGGATGGGCTATGTTTAGAATCCATCTGCATATTTTAAGTTTTCCGCGTGCTGTCAAAAAATAGTGTATCTTATGTTTTAAGTGATACTACAATCCTAGCTGGCATATATTAGTTGCCTAAAGTTTGTTGATATTCAGATTATCCTTTTTTTTAACACGTTATAAACACATGATAAGTTGATAATGCATATTACACTATAAGCAAACCCTACCTGTGTGAAAGCATACACGTATATTCTATCTCTAAAAACTACTGCATATCTTGAGATCGACAAAATTGTCACAGGAACCCCATTCACTTTAAGAGAAAATAGAGGTGCATAGCATTGATGTATATGTCACCTACCACTTAAATTAAAAACAATACAACAAGGGCTAGATACATGATATATATGAATATGGAATGGGGCCATCGTCTTCTCGTTCCTCCATCCCTCTCTTCTTTTTCCTCAACTCCATCAGGATCTAATGGGTAGAGGGGGGCTGGGGCAACCATCCCAAATTCGACCCTAATGGAAGAAAAAAAATAGCTATAAATGTGAGTATCCATATTAAACCTATGATTCGAATTCCACCGCAAGTAAAATAACCAGTTGAATTATGTCCACTTTACTAGTTTTCATGGTTAATTTGTTTCGGATTAATTGTCTTGAATGTTTTCTAGCCCCATTGTTTCCTTTTGAGTAACTACAGTTGTGAGGAAATTCAATGTGGTCGCTGGTACTTTTGGAAATGGCCCCACACTGATAAATTCAGAAGAGGAGGACCACAGCTCCGCACAAAATTTTGGCCTGTACTAACCCATGTCAGATGGGCCATGATCTAATGAGCGATCCACCGGTCACTTTCTAGCCCAACAAAAACAAGTACGGCCGACGACAAGCTCAATTGCCGCGGGGCCAAATCAGGCTTGCGCAACGGTCATAATAATCTCATCAGATTTGCTATTGGAACCACATGTAATAAATACATGAGAGTCTATGTGTCATAGACAACGAATTGCAAATATGTTATCATCCATTTCTAAAAATGACAAAAAAGTTAAATGCCCCACATCTGGAGTATATATTTTTATCAGATTTGATTGTATATTAAATTATGTAATTAAGCATGAAACACGTATATGATTTAATGTAATTTTATATGAAATTATTTCTTTTAATCCCGTGACGAAGCAAGGGCACAGAAGGAAAGTCTAGTTTTGTTCCTCCTCGTGAAGTAGACAGCTAGAGGAGATGGCTAATTACCGTCTGGAGGGCAAAAATAAACATTCCTATTTTCAGCAAAGTGATTGACAGGTGGGTTCATCTTCTGACAGGTGAGGCATCCTCCTTGTAATAATGAAATCTGAAAGGCCGATCGACACAGGGAGAGGATGAGCTCGTCGACCGATCGACACAACAAAATTTGCAGAATTTCCTTTTGGCGGCACTTGGATCAATTGGTGTGATCAATTGCGGCGTCAGCCATGCTCCGATCCACCGGCGACCGCGTGGTCATCGTCGGCGGCGGCATCGCCGGCGCCCTCCTCGCCAGGACGCTCCAGAACCACGCCGACGTCGTCCTCATCGACCCGTACGTGATCGCCATTGCTTATGTTTGATTCAAGATGGATGCAATGATCAATGGCGAGCTGCGCGTGTGCGTGCATGGATGGATGATGCAGGAAGGAGTACTTTGAGATCCCGTGGGCGAACCTGCGCGCCAAGATGGAGCCGGCGGCGGTGGAGCGCACGGTGATCCCGCACACGGAGTACCTCACGAACGCCAAGGTGGTGACGGCGTCGGCGGTGGGCGTGGACGACTCCGTCGTGCTCACCTCCGTCGGCTGCACCGTCGCCTACGACTTCCTCGTCGTCGCCACGGGCCGCATGTGCAACCGGCCGCAGAAGCGGGAGGAGCGGCTGCAGACGTTCGAGCAGGACAAGGCGCGGATCGCGTCGGCGGAGTCCGTGCTCGTCGTCGGCGGCGGGCCCATCGGCGTGGAGCTCGCGGCGGAGATCGTGATGGGGAACCCCGAGAAGCGCGTGACCATCGTCCACGGCGGGCCGCGGCTGCTGATGGTGATGGGCGAGAAGGCGTCGGCCAAGGCGCTGGAGTGGCTCCGCTCCAAGAACGTCACCGTGCTGCTCGACCAGACCGTCGACGTCGCCGCCGCGGGCGTCTCCCCCGACGACAAGGTCTTCACGACGTCCGCCGGGGAGACGGTCGCCGCCGACTGCCACTTCGTATGCACCGGCCGCCCCATCGCGTCGGGGTGGCTGCGGGACTCGTTCCTCGGCGACCACGTCGACGAGAACGGGAGGGTGGTGGTGGACGAGCACCTCCGGGTGGGCAAGCTGAGGAACGTGTTCGCCATCGGCGACATCACCGACGTGCCGGAGGCGAAGCAGGGGTACCTGGCGCAGCGGCACGCCATGGTGGTGTCCCGCAACCTGAAGCTGCTGGTGAAGGGCGGCGAGAGCAGGGAGCACAAGCTGCACCGGTACAAGGCGTCCAAGGTGAACATCACCATCACGCTCGGCCGCCGCGACGCGCTGTCGGAGCTGCCGTTCATGACGGTCATCGGCCACCTTCCCGGCGCCATCAAGCCCCGGGACCACTTCATCTCTCGGACCCGCAGGATGATGGGCCTCAAGCTAAGTGCGCGCCATGACCAATCCATGTTTCGCATCTGAAACTTGGATCGATCATGCACGCACTATATATCTATGGATTCAGGTGCGTAGCTAGGGGTAGTCCAGGTGAACGTGTGACTACCTCTATTTTGGTCTATGAAGACAACACCTATGTTATTTATATATTTGCATGTATTACTTTTTAATTAAAATTTTACTCGCATTTGTGATATGTAGCGTTTAAAACTTTTGATTTGTGATGTTGACTTGTGTCGTAGGAATATCCAATGAAAAATTTCTGACTACAGCATAATCAAGTATTTGCCACCGACGCATTGAATTAACACGCTTGGACCTTAGACTGGGCTATATGAATTTTGGTACAAGTCCAACACAAACTTGCTCAGTTTTTATCATATCATCGGCCGATATATATGGGTTGATTTTTTCTTACACATGATCTTACTAGCTAGCATTGTCCGTGATAGCGCTACGGTATGTATGGTGATGACCAGCAAGCAGTCACATTGAAAGAAAATATCAAAGATCGTCTCATGTTGTGCTAAAATACTTTCTTTTCCCATGGTTCACTACTTTTACCCAGTAACATCAGATCTAAAAAAAAATCAAATATCTTATTTTATTACAGAGCCTATCCTAATTTCATTATTTGTTACAAATTGACGGTATCAACACAACAAAACCTTATTCGTGAATCAAATATGATATACCAGTCTGCTTTGATCATGAATCATAAAAAAAAAACCACCCGCAAGGACAAGACACAAGAGTTCATATACCATCTGCAACAACTTGACTTATTTCTTCCTTGGCCGCATCCATGGAGACTATTGAATTAGTAGTGGCCACAGATGAAGCTTCGGATCAAGATTCACGCACATATGAATACACCATGACCCATACAAATCACAATTATTGTCCATGAGAAATACCATGTGCTAAGATACCATTTTTGCTGGCAGGTATTCACCTTTCTCTTCAACCCGGCCTTAAATGCGATTTTTCACCAATCGTTCACACTTCTGAATCCAACCAAATAAAAGAGAGAAAAATATCAACCCAACCACCTCGTCATCTGATGATGATCTATATGGGGATGTAACAATGCCATTACTACGAGACCAGCTGAAGGGGCATGGTGGTTAAAGACGGAGGTAAGAGTTGGAAGCATAGATGGAGAGGACATCGAGGAGGTCTAGAGGTCATCGATAGAGAAGAAGCGAGACTATGATCTAGTGACAGCACATGAGGGCAACATGATAGTGGCCTAGCTATGGGGACCTAGGAGGAGTGGACAACGAGGCAGCCTCATTGTCATCTTTGGCGATCTAGAGGCTATTGACGTTAAGGTAGAGGCATGTCGGCAGATGCAGGAGGGAGCTTGAGGAGGTGGGCACGGTGGTGAATTGGTGATGGCGGGGAAACAGTGATGGTTGGCATGGTTTATAGGGATTGGCGAGGGGCGTTGGTTTAGGGGTAGTGTGAGGGAGGAGTGCATCCTATGTACGGTGGCCCAGGGCTATTAGGCTATTGGTGCAGGTGATTTGTGGGGATAGATGGAATGTCTTGTGAGTTGATAAAGAGTAGGATAAAACTATATCCTTTATCAAAATAGGATGATCTAAACCATTCCATGATGAATGAGTTATGATCAAGTAAAATAAATTTGTGCACTGTAAGGTAGATTGATGCTCAAGAACAATATTTGTAGACCTCATAGAAGTATATGTGGCTGGTAGAGTTGAGGAATTAGGAGGAGTCAAGAAAATTGCATGCAATGGCTTTAGGAAGGACTGAGGAGCACAAGCAACATAAAAGATGAGAAGGTGAGGAACTAGGAGATAGCAGAACCATTAAATTGCAGGAAAAATGTAGGAATAGAGAAAATCAAATAAAGAATGGAAGGTAAAATATATAGGACTGTGGGATTTTTTTAAACACAGTTTACGTACTCTTTGCCTTCTGATAGTCTAATTTTAGTAAAAATTGTGTTGAGAATTATTAATATCCCCATGATAGCAGAGTACAAGATGTGTGCCGCCATGCGTGCAAGAGTACAATCACAAACACAATGAGATCTTTTGTTGCAATATAAGCTTATTATTCATCAACAACTACAAGTTTTTCCTATGCTACAAGCTTATAACATGGTCCATAGACAAAACATAATGGAATAATGAAATATGATCAATATTCCCATTCATCTGGCAGCAATGCAAGCTCAGGGAAGTAGTCTTCCTTCGCAACGGAGGTTGCCAACCCCTTATCCTTCTGCAATGGCTTTGTTTCATTTTGTTTGCTAGGACTAGCCTCTGCCAAAGCATCATCATGCTTCTTTATTTCCATGTTGTTACAAGTTGTGTTGAATTCAAACCTTTGATTAGCAGGTGATCTCACATCTACAAATGAGAACATAGATCTTCATGAGTAGTGTTTTTTCAATAATATTTACTAAATACTATATATGAACTATGGAATTGACAAAAATGTAATACACATAATTTTATAATATATAAATATATTTCATTGTGCTTGTTAATTCTAACATTGTTTGGAAAGAGTTACATGCAATACCTTCTTCAGTGGTCAATGGGGTCACGGGCGGGACAGATATGGGTGCTTGATCCATTCTGTAATCCATAGGGTATGAAGGCGTTGGCGAAAACGTATCAGTGCCACCATTCATTCTGAGAAACACCTCTATATCGATTGCTATTGCACCAAATGGCTGTTCGAAAAATAGATTATATCATTCTGTTTTTTTTAAGTCATAGTTGACTTGCAAATTGAGTAACACATCTCAAAAGGTCAAAAAGATGCATGCATAATTTCAAGGGAAGATTAGAAAAACAATAGAATATATTGAGGCTATTTTTTTTAACAAAATAAACTATGTGGTTTCTTTTAGCTAGCTGGTTACCTGCATCTCCGATGGTGGGAGGTTGAACCACTGCCCTGATTCAGCGACCAATTGCACCATTGTGTTATTGCCTCCATTAAACACCCAAATAAGAAGTTCACCGTGCGTGCCAAATCCATGTGGCTGCACAAAAGAATAGTCTAATTTTATTAAAATCTAAGACCAATGCAACATCAAAATCTTGAGGCATATATAAATCATAATAGATTTCTAAGGAAAACAAAATCTTTACCAAAGCTGATGGGTAGTGGTAGAGGAACGGGTGAGCAGTGAAGGGGAAAAAAGCACGCATGTCCATGGCGTCGATGACTTTGTTATTTTCTTGGAGAGAGATTAAACTGAGCAGGTCGGTTATTTATACAAAGATATGTGCATATTTATTGATGTTTTTTCATCCAGGTGCATTATTTGTTGTATGCATGGATAGATAAGGAATTAAATGCTCACCATATTTGTTAGATGCAAATGCATTTATTATCTTTTAACTATTAATTTATTTGAGTATGACTTCTACGTACGATTTCAATTATTTAATTTTCCCCACCTATTTTCATTCGGTTAAACATAAACAATAGAGCAATTTGTGGCTATAAAGCAATTGAGAAAAAGGCCATATTCACCTGGTAATGAAAGCTTAGTTTTGTATCTTGTCTGTGTCACATCCACTTACCAACATTTTCTCTATTAAGGTCATTGTTCAATCATGTGAATATATATTTCGCACAACATATTGTAATTGCAGTTTTATTATTCTCGTTTTATAGTTCTTGAGTTTTTGGTGGTTTACTGGTTTATTTATCTAAACACTAAATATACCCGACTTTTGAATGGTTCACCATGGACTTTGTTTATGCTAATAAGTGGTGTCAACATCACTTGCAAAAATCAATCTTATGTAGAAACAACAATTAATAAGTCCTCACTACACACTCACACTATGCTTCATTTGTTTCCACCACCAAACTCACATCTTCAAACCATATATGGCTATATGTTTCATAATATAGCCTATATGATTCATTAGAATATCTGCTATATGTTTTCCCATAAATAATACCACACAACCACTTTACCATATATGGCTATATGTTTAATGACAATTGAAATACAAATAAGAGTAATTATTACTTGTATGGCACTTACCACATCCGTCAAAATAAACGAATTTCTGTGTTTTTTTTGAATTTTTGACTTTCGTCTTATTTGAAATTTTTTTATAATTAATATTTTTTATTGTTACTACATGATAGAACATAAATAATATTTTACGTGTGACTAATTTTTTTTAATTTTTCAATAAAATTTTTAAATAAGACGGATGGTCAAACGTTTGACCTAAAAGCCTAGAAATCCTCTTTTTCTGGAACAAAGTAGTAGTTACCAAGCTATATAAGTTGTTAGACCTAGGTAAAAAACAACAAATATTTAAAGCGTGTTGTATTTCTCTTAAGGAGGTATTTTGGCTTGTTTTGATAGTTGAGAGGTGTGAAATGTGTTTTTAGAATAATCCAATAGTTGAGTGGCGTATTGTTGGTTAATCCTTTTGCGCAAATCAAGGGCATAACGCAAACCGTTACTTTGGTATGGTCCAAGATAAGGTACGATCAATTTGGCCTTTCGAGCGTTATGCGTTACATCAATAGTATAAAATTTTTGCTTGCTAGTTAACCATTTTTGGTGAAAGAGGGGGAAATCGATAGAGCATGTTCAGTGTGGCTAAAAGAGAGTCGAATAATTTCTTACCCTTGGTGCATTCCTTGCTGCCATAAGGGGTGGAAACTCCTGTCTTCCCATTGAGTATGCTCCCCAAACTTCTAGAAGCTGCATGTTTCTTAGAAAAAACTATCTAAAAGTTGCTTTTAAATTACATTAATTCACTTTTAGGTTTGCAATATTTAATTGAGCATTCACTAATGAATCTCCTCATTTTGCATAATCATCTTCATATTCTTCTTCACTCCCCTTAAAAAAAAGGCCTAACTCTAGCGTACCGGGAATGAGATTTTAAAATTTTGATGTGTTGGATTCAAGCAAAACAATGAATGGGAGAAGAGCAACTTTTACTTATTTTGGAAAAAGTATGCCTTCTTTTTTAGGATTTTCAATATATGATATGACGTTCGATATTGTTAAAAAAACACTCCAGTCATGAACAATATATGTTGGTACTTAGATGGAAGAAATCTAAACCACACGTGCATTGCAAAAGAAGAAAAAAAAGTAAGATTCGCAAATTAAGCTCCTTCCAACTAAAGTATCAATATAATATAAAAAATGTGAAAAGTAAAGACTACATGCAACGATGCTACTTACGAGACAGGTAGCTAAGCATGGACATTTAGTTATTTTGGTTTACAGATATACTGTTGTAGCACATTCAATTATCATGAAATAAAAACTTATTTCACACTTGGCAAACACGATGATTCCGAGTAATTATATCATCATTAATCACCAAAACTTTAGATATGGGTTCGAATTGTGATGGTGTGCAAGTTGACTAACAGAGTGATCAATTCACTCGAGGTAAGTGTGGTCGGTCGTAAGTAGTGTGAGAGCAAATTTTATAACAGAGATGGATATAATTTCTAATTTTATATATGTAAGTTACTCATTAATCGAAAGATGACAAGTACCAGAATAACCTTTACACTGCCCTCGATACACTAGTTTTATGCGTTGATTACCCAATTTACTCAATCTTTCTCGTAGAGATTGTCAGGAACACGTGACGGGCGAAGTTGACGTAAGCGAATTCGCGTCACTGTAGTCTGCAGGCGTGGGAGTCCAGCCCCGTAGAGACGACAGCCCAATCCCGCACCGCAACCCCGGCGGTAATGCATCGCCACTACGCCGTCCTGCTCCGCCGCGCCGCCGCCCTGC
This sequence comes from Oryza brachyantha, assembly GCF_000231095.2. Classification (NCBI taxonomy): domain Eukaryota; kingdom Viridiplantae; phylum Streptophyta; class Magnoliopsida; order Poales; family Poaceae; genus Oryza; species Oryza brachyantha. The sequence goes on from NC_023173.2 coordinate 2,235,954, forward strand.
CGTCGCTCCCCCTCGTGGCGTCCCTCCACGCGGCGGCGCTGCGCCGAAGCGCCGTGCTGGCCCCCTCCCTCATCCACGCCTACTCCGCCTGCGGCGACCTCGCCTCCGCGCGCAAGCTGTTCGACGAATTGCCGCCCCAGCAGCGGACGCTCTCCGCGCGCACGGCGCTGGCCAGCGCGATGTCCGCGCACGGCCGGTGCCGGGAGGTCCTCGGCCTATTCGTCGGGCCGGAGGAGGGGGAGGAGATGGACGACAAGGCGGTGACCGCGGTCCTCGCCGCGTGCGCGAGGGCCGGGATGGTGGACGAAGGGAGGAGGGTGTTCGCGACGGTGAGGCGGCCCGCGCTGCAGCACTACACGTGCATGGTGGAGCTGCTGGGGCGCGCCGGGGAGGTCGATGAGGCGGAGGTGCTGGTGGCGCGGATGGAGGCGCGCCCGGACAGGGTGATATGCGCGGCGCTGCTCGCCGCGTGCCGGGTGCACGGCCGCGTCGATGTGGCTGAGAGAGTGCACGGGTTGATGCGCCACCATGGCATTGCGTGAGCTTTGCACTACAGTCTGAGTATAGTGACTGCACAATGCAGTTCAACCTAAAATCGTCTCAGCCTCCCACTGCTGTGTCTTTTTGAAGCTGACAAGTCCTGACAACTGAAGCTGATAAGAAACTGACAGGATGCTGGACATGGTTGTTCTTCAAGCGCATTCTTTCTGTAGTGCAGCAACCCCCGATAGTGCAATGTTTGCAGTCTGAGGCTCCATTTCAGAGTGGGGGAGATTATTTCAGGTTTCTTTGGGAATTGAATTGTTTCTTGTGAAATTCAAACGGCGCTGGCATACTTCTGCTGGCCCAGAGAAAAAAATGCGGGGCTTGTGTGATGAGTTGTGACCATCGCATGAAGCCATGAACACTTCAGATCATCTTATATCTATGCTCCTACTGACCTATGTGGTTCATAAATAAGAAACGGATGGTTAAGATGGTAACCCTTGTTACCGTTGTTCTCAGAGTTTCAAGTAATGAAGGACAGTGTGAATGGACTGGATGCCAAGCTGGTGAAAATAAGGAATTTAACAAGGTTATATTTTGGCAGTGAATTTAACCAGTCAACCAACTGAAGTCATTTCGTTGTTGCCTGATGGCTTCTGGCTATGTATGGATGCATACTTTGGCATCGTGCACACTGAATAGATTGTGCCTGTTCTGACATCAATGGATACAGCAGGACCAACAGTGCAGAACAAAAGGCTCTAACCAGGAAGGTGCCAAGTTAACAGACTGAACTGTCAAACTTGAGTAAATGCTAAGAGCGGGGTTTGTCACAATTTGTGCAAAACTGTCAAACTTGTTGGATAGCAACTCAGGAAAGGTATATTACGACTTTGTCGAATATGATATCGCTTTGCGAAATTTATCAGAATCAGGTTAAGAAGCTTCATATTATTTTGGCAAATCTCACATTGTGGGATTGTACCTGCTACTATGCAATGAGTAGTTAAGAGGTACAAAACAGATGTTGCAATGAGTAGTCATGAGCTTGTGATTTCGTATCTTGTGCTGGTGTGAATCACTTGTCTGGCATTTGATTGGAGCTCTTGGGATCCTTCAGATAACTTAGATATGGCTGTAAAAGAATACAGAGTTGTTCCTACGAGTTCAGAGATTCTGATAGCAATGCTGACAGAAGACAAAGAGTTGTAGTCTGATGTTGCAAAATGGCAGACTGGCAGGATAAGGAGATAAATAGAGGAGCTGTGCATCTCCATCTTAATCTTTTCTTGAGTCTTGATGAAGAAAAGAGCTATATTTTTCACGGCTGGCAGAGCAACTCTTTCCTGTGCCAGACATAGCTATGCTGATGCCGACATTTGTACATGACTGAGAAACAGCAACACATGGTTGGCGGCCAAGAAACCAGCTGCATGCCAAGGAAATACTGAAGATGAACTCGACTGTAATGGCGTTTTCTGGCGAAAATTTTGCACCGTGCATTTTCCACAGTTTACAGCTACAGTCCTTTTGAGAATGTACCAGATCCGGATCCCCGTGTCAACGGTTCTGGTTCTTTGCCAAGAACCGAACACAGCAGTTGCTTTCGATCTTGTGATGGATCTGGAGGTGAAAGTCTGCATGATTCCAAACTAAGCTGCCGTGCAAAACTATGTTAGCGTTGCTTGCAGTCTTCTTGTATCATTCGTGTTTTCTGACCGAATACATCCAAATGATGTGTTTTTCATGTCTGTCTTTTGCTCGTAGCCGATAAGCCTCGTGTTTCGCTAACCAAACTCGAATTACTTTTGTGTCTCAATTTTGCTTCCTGAACTCAAATGCAAAATTCAGGATTTGTTTTGGCCTATAAAAGCCTCCAGTTTCTGGTCACTTTTTCACATTACAACACGCTGATAAAATTCTTCAGTTGTAACCTGTTCCTTTCCAATAAGATTTCCATGGTCGTTTTTCCCCTAATTACGGATAAACTTGTTCCTTGTTGTTCGTTTTCTAAGTTCTTTTATTCTACTAGCTTGATACTCTCCCGATTTAATATACGACACTATTAACTTTTTCTCCCTATTTAATATATGACGCTGTTAACTTTTTGGTACATAATTGATTATTTATATTTTACAAAAATATGAAAAAATAATAATTAAAATAAATTTAGTAATAAATCTAATTATAACAAAATAAATAAATGATTATATAATTTTTAAATTAAAACGAATTACTAAAGGCATGCCAGGAAAAATCAGTGGCATTATCTTATTAAATACGGAGTAAAGTGAGTAGTTCAATTTTCCTTGCAGTGTTTAGGTATAAAGTATTAAAGCGCACCGATGCGAAATGTGATTATCATGTGTTTGACCAAATTACCAACGGCCGGTACGAGTCCACATGTCAGCATCATCCTCCCATCGCCTGACAGCGCGCGCCAATCCTGGCCGTTGATTCAGATGGCGCACGCGCAGCCGCGCATCTGCCACCTCACCTGCCGCGTGGGCCCCACCAAATCTCCCTCCCTCTCCCTCTCCCTCTCCCTCCTCTCCTCCGCCGCGGGGGCCTCGCTTCCTTTTACCCCTCCACCGCCTCCTCTCCGGCCAAAACCCTAGCGCCGCTCGCTCTCCCATGGCTAGCTACGGCGTCGACACGCGGCCGGCGCCCGCGGCGGGGGAAGGGGCGCTGTCCTTCCTGTCGCGGGGCATCCGGGAGGACCTCCGGCTCATCCGCGCGCGGGCGGGGGAGCTGGAGACGTTCCTCACCGCGCCCGTCCCCGAGCCCGAGCTGTTCGCGCGGCTGCGGCGCGCCTACTCGTCGTCGGCGTCCACGCGGCTGGACCTGTCGGCCATCGGGAAGGCGTTCGTGGGGACGGATGTGGTGGGGAGGGGGAGGAGCGGCGGCAGGTGGGGGTGGGAGGAGGTGGAGGCCGAGTGGGAGCCCATACGGATGGTCAAGGCGCGCCTCAGGGAGCTGGAGCGGAGGAGGCAGGGCCAGGCCACCGACATGCTCCACAAGGTCAAGCTCAGCCTGGTGAGATTCGATACTTCCTGGAGGCTTTGCTGAAGCAGTGCATCACCACCATAGCCAATACAGCTCAAATCGAGTAGGATGATCAAACGAATGAGTTGATTTGGTTAGGTTCACTCACGATGTCTTTCGTTCCGGGATTTAGGCTGATCTCAACGAAATTCATAAAATTCTCCGCGAACCTATTGAACAATATAATAGGAAAGTAATGATTGAGAATATTGATCGCGTAATTCAAGTGGGGGATGGGCTTTCTCGTATTTTAGGTCTTGGTGAAATAATGTCAGGCGAATTGGCAGAAGGGCCTAGGGTACTGCTCTGAATTTGAAATCCAAAAATGTTGGGATTGTATTAATGGGCGATGAGTTGATGATTCAAGAGGGCAATTTTGTAAAAGCAACAGGAAGAATTGCTCAGATACCCATGAGCAAGGCTTACTTGGGTCGTGTTATAAATGATCTAGCTAAACCTATCGATAAGAGAGGTGAAATTGTAGCTTCAGAATCTCACCTAATTGAGTAGCCTGCTCCAGGTATAATTTCCAGGCGTTCTGTACATGAATCCCTTCAAACTGGGCTTTCATTTGAGTTTTAGTTTTACAGTTTAGGTCAAAATAATTGCAGGATGATCAAGTTGAATTGGGTTGTCAACTGAATTATGCAGGTTAACGCATGACAGACTTGGTAAATATGAAACTATGCATCTTCTACTGTAGCTTAGCTATTACATGTTTCATAACTTGTTATTTTCAAAACTAGGATTTACAACTTCAACGTGATGTTCAATTTTATCTCAGCAGCAACTAGCCAATACATTATCCATTTAATCTTAGATAGGTCAAATCTTTGGAACAAATTAGGCTACAAGGGCACTAGCAAGCCTTAGGCATATTAGAGCTGTGGAATAAATATTTTAGCCGGGTTAGCCGAAGACTGACCAACTGAAGAATTTAATACTGATGTTGCATGGCTTATCTTTCTTAGTTTTTCTGAGGTTGACGAAATTCAAATTTTAAATTTTCTACTAAATAAACTAGTGAAAATAATACCATACAATAGAGAAATCCCAAAGCTCACAATGGTTGCTCTGTACTCTATATAGTGAATTAATGGTGCCTAAAAATCTGATCATCTCTGAGGTTTTTGATGTTTCAATGTATGGTTGTCTTTAGAGTAAACATAGGGCAAAGCCCATATGAATGAATTATATTGATTCAAAAGGGAGTACATGGGCTGCAAAATAGATCATGTTAAACACAGTAGCCCTGTCCCCCAGGCCATGTACACAGTGTGTTGGGAGGTTTTGCTATGGACAATGGTGTTTTTCAGTTTCAAAATATCAGAAGTTGTATTTGTTAACTTATTGTTAACTGTGGTGTTAGTGTAGAGTTGAAACCTTACAAGGGCCAGCCGTTGAAAAATAAGCTTGTGGTTATCCAATATTGTTTATTATTGCTTGCTTCTAAATGTACAAATCTTAATTAGGCTTGTTTACATGCTATAGCCTTCTTAGTAATCTACTGATTGAAACACATATATGATCCCACTCTATTGACGCACCTTCTGTTTTTCATTGCAGAAATCAATGAGCTTTGTGCCTGAATCTGCTGAGGTAGTAATCTGATTTCATATCCTATTGCACTATGCATTCAAGCATGACCATTTTTCTCATGTACTGGTGTTTGTTTGTCAGTTCAAGGAATTTACCTCTCCCCATATGAATTCCTTGTAAAGTTTCCATACTGATTAGGAAGGGATGTTTTTAATATGAAGGAAATAATTTTGCAAAGTGTTGCCTTCAGTTCATTTCTCACGTGTATGTGGTACTAATTTTGAACAGGTAGAATTTTGTTTGTTTCCAGAAGAAAGGCCATATAATGGTTGTTTTACAAATCATTGTTCAGATATATTTCTATCATATCATCTCATTAAACCTTTTATCTAAATAAACTTGAACATCAAATCTTTAAAGAAAAAGTTTAACCACTCCACCTTATGATCTTGTGAACATGGTTTAAGAGCATTGATGTATTCATATCATTGTGTGCTTTATTCATTGCTTTAATCAGTGCTGCTGTAATGCAGGAAGTTCCCCCTCTAGATTTAGGTGAACTTTTGGCATATTTCCTAAAGCAATCTGGCCCATTGTTTGACCAACTTGGTATAAAAAGAGGTATGAAGTTTGACCGCTAGATTTAGGTGAACTCTTGGTATATTACCTAAAGCAATCAGTACTGACTTTTTGTTTGTCATATGGTATAGATGTGTGCGATAAGCTAGTGGAATCTCTATGCAGCAAGCGCAAGGACCACCTTACATATAATTCATTCTCAGCAAGTGAACCATCTGCATTTAGTAATGACAATGCTGGTGATGAACTTGACCTAAGAATAGCTAGTGTCTTGCAAAGTACAGGACACAATTATGAAGGTGGATTTTGGAATGATGGGCATAAATATGAAACTGCTGACAAGAGGCATGTTGCAATAGTCACCACTGCCAGTCTTCCTTGGATGACTGGAACAGCTGTAAATCCTTTATTTCGTGCTGCTTACTTGGCTAAATCTTCCAAGCAAGATGTAACCTTGGTGGTGCCTTGGCTTTGCAAGTCAGATCAAGAACTTGTTTATCCCAATAGCATGACATTTAGTTCTCCACAAGAACAAGAAGCTTATATGAGGAATTGGCTGGAGGAAAGGGTTGGTTTCAAGACAGACTTCAAAATATCATTCTATCCTGGAAAGGTAAGGATTGTTTTTTCAGAACAAGTAAATAATCTTGCAATGTTGTGTTCATTACTTGTCTAATCTCGATTATTTGCGAAATATAGTTTCAAAAAGAACGGAGAAGCATAATTCCTGCGGGGGACACATCGCAATTTATACCATCAAAGGAAGCTGATATTGCTATTTTGGAAGAGCCTGAGCACTTGAACTGGTACCATCACGGGAAACGTTGGACTGATAAATTTAATCATGTTGTCGGTGTTGTGCATACAAATTATTTGGAATACATTAAGAGGGAGAAGAACGGTGCTATTCAAGCCTTTTTTGTGAAGCACATCAATAACTTGGTTGCCAGAGCTTATTGCCATAAGGTACTCAATTAAGCAGCGTACTATGGCCCACTGCGTCACTGCAATGTTCAATTGTGGCAATGTGAACATTTTTATTTTGTAGTTAAGACTTAAGAGCAGAGGTATTCAAAAGTTATGTAAGTTGATTTTCCCTAGTGAACTGATTGTTGGTTCAATGTAGGTTTTGCGACTGTCAGGAGCTACACAAGATCTCCCCAAGTCCATGATCTGCAATGTACATGGCGTCAATCCCAAGTTTCTTGAAGTTGGAGAGAGAATAGCAGCAGAGAGGGAGTCTGGCCAGCAGGCCTTCTCTAAAGGAGCTTATTTTCTAGGCAAAATGGTCTGGGCCAAAGGTTACAGAGAATTGATAGACTTGTTTGCAAAACACAAGAGTGATTTGGAAGGTTTCAAATTGGACATATATGGAAATGGTGAAGATTCACATGAGGTGCAATCAGCTGCCATGAAGTTGAATCTAAACCTCAACTTTCATAAAGGCCGGGATCATGCGGATGACTCTCTTCATGGGTAAAGACCAAGGCTGCTCAACTGCCTGACATCTTCCTACATCTGTGATATCACTGATTTGAAGGTGTCTGATGTACTTTTTTCACTTTCAGGTACAAAGTTTTTATAAATCCAAGCATTAGTGATGTCCTCTGTACTGCGACTGCTGAGGCATTAGCAATGGGCAAGTTTGTTGTCTGCGCAGACCACCCATCCAATGATTTCTTCAGGTCATTCCCGAACTGTTTGACATACAAAACATCGGAGGACTTCGTCGCTAAAGTGAAGGAAGCAATGGCCCGTGATCCACAGCCCCTCACACCCGAGCAGAGATACAACTTATCCTGGGAGGCCGCAACACAGAGATTCATGGAGCACTCCGAGCTGGACAAGGTCCTGAGCAGCAACATGGACTGCACCAGCACCAGTGGATGTGGTAAAAGTGGAGACAGCAAGATGAAAAAATCAGCCTCGTTGCCAAACATGTCAGGCATAGTAGATGGTGGGCTGGCGTTCGCCCACTACTGCTTCACGGGCAATGAGCTCCTCAGGCTGTCAACTGGAGCAATACCCGGCACCCTCAATTACAACAAGCAACATAGTTTGGACCTCCACCTCTTGCCGCCACAGGTACAGAACCCCATATACGGCTGGTAAGTTATACGTGTTAGTACTACTTAGCGCATAGATAGCTCTGTAATTTGTTTGTAACACTAGTGTTCCATTTCTTTCTTGTTTATCCTCCCTTTGCCAAAGGCAATCTTGTCCATTATTTAGTACTGTACAAACTACTACAGACTACATGTAGTGTTAGATAGAAGAGCCATTTTCACTGGCCTTCATGCTAAGCAGGGTTGTTCAGATTTCAGAGTTTGAGTAGTGTTCCCGGCATTGATCAAACATGCATGCATGCGCATATCTCTGTCAGCTACCATACCAAAGTTGGCTGATGGTTGTTGCTGTTTGGTATTACAAGCCCACGCCATGTCCTCCCCTTGTGCTTGCACAAGAGAAGTGCCATGGCAGTGCTGTGCCTGTGCGTGCGCTTGCTCCTTGCATGCGTGCATCTCAATGGTGGTGGCACTGTCGCACTCATGAATTGCTGCTGCTTTTCTAGGCTCTATCTTACCTTTTTATCCATCCATCTACTTGTATTTACCATCATCGATGAGCCATGACTGGTAAAGAGCTTGGTACACATTGTATGTTTGTCTGATCTACAATACATACAGCACTTTGTTTGAGTATACATGCTAGTTGTATACTAGTTGTAAAGAAGTAGTGCTAGTGTAGGGAGAGGCCAATGCTATGCCATGTCATCCATGTCCAGCTATCCGCATGGCAATGGCATCCCCATACTGGCAGTGGCAGAGGCCTACGTGGGGTGTATGTGGGCCTTTGCCCTTCTCTCTCTGCCATTGCCAGCCTCAGCACAGCAGCTACTAGTAGCAGTAGTGTGTAGCACTGCAAGGGTCTTCGTGTTGATGCGAGGTGATTCGTTGCTGTACTGCCTGCTGCTGCTCTAATCTGCCATGCAATGTGATAAAGAGGACCATGTGCTGCAAATGCAACACTGCTTCATCCATTTTTTGTATTTTTATTGTTATCATCATAATAATATGTGTACTCCCTTGTGTTGGTGGTGGTGGTGTTTAAATTGAGAATTTTTTTGAGAAAAGTATCACGTCAAATGTTTGACCGGATGTCGGAAGAGTTTTTTAGACACGAATGAAAAAACGAATTTCACGGCTAGCTTAGAAACCGTGAGACGAATTTTTTGAGTCTAATTAATCCGTCATTAGCACATATTGGTTACTGTAGCATTTATGGCTAATCATGGACTAATTAGGCTTAAAAGATTCGTCTTAAGATTTTTTATATAACTGTGCAATTAGTTTTTTGATTCATTTATGTTTAATGCTTTATTTAAGTGTTTAAAAATTTGATGCGATGTTTTTGGAAAAAAAAATTGGGAACTAAGCAAGACCTGATTCCATCACATGACTAGCTTAGCACTAATGTCTAATGTACTATGATTAAGAGTGCTAATGTCTGTTGTGGCCTACTAATTGAAGGGTTAGTACACTCCTGCATGGATGTTTCCTCCTTTCCTTTGCAGCAACTATAGTGAACAAAATGCCACTGTTTCTACTTCACTTGATTCCCTCTGCACATCAAATTCTGAAGAGAGATTTGTTGAGTGGAGCTGCATGTTTGATCGGACCGTGTTGGTGAGTGAGGGCAGGCATGATCTAGCTCGTGATAGAGGCAGCTACTGCCGCTGCTATCCTAGTAGTACTCCATGGAAGAGGAAGAGGAGCAGTGGTGGTAATAATAAGTAGTTGCACCGGCCAGTGGAAGAGGAAGAGATGGCGGGATGGGACGTTGGGTTTATCCTTCTCTCTTCACTGTGTTCACTTGTTCAGCGTCATTGCTGGCTTTTTATACCCACGGACTAACATTACCCCTTCTCACTGGTCTTCTGTAGACTTTCCGAATATAATTAGCTGTCTTGGAGCATCTCTAGCAGCTTATCTAAATTTGGTCATCCATAACTTTATTTGGATAATTGTCTAAAACAGTTTCATTCTTCATATTCATATCTATTTATACTCCAACAGATTATCTATATATGGCATTTAATATCTTTTTGGAGGATGAAAAGAATATCTGAATATGGTTTTTCTCTTTTCTAATATGGTTGACATCCAAAATTGAAAGATGGGATGAATGCTTTGTTGGAGTTTAACTTTTACTCTCTATTCTTTATTTTCAGAATGAAGGATATGATAGCCGATTTGCTCAGGATGCTCTTAGCTCATAACCTTTTAATCCATTTAATATAGTATGATCTTAGCTTGGCTCAATAAATAAGTTTTACATGGTCTCTATATCTCACATAAAATGTAGTTCCTCACACAAAGCATGTTTGAGACACTAGAGTTTCGCAAAGCTATGTGAAACCTCATGAAACCATGGTCCTATAGTCACATCAGCTCTGATAAGCTATGGCTACTAACTAGGTCACGGGTACGGGTATGGTCTAAGGTGGGTCGCTAACATATGTGTACATATATCTCTCTAAAAATAAAAAAATAAAGAACATTATGTTAAGGATCTGGTTCCTTTCACCAAGGCCAACAAATGTAGCATAGAAGAGACGTGGGGTTTTGCTTTGTGGCCACTAGACAGTTTGAAGTATTTCCTATGTAAAATTTCTATAGAAAATCTTGTAAAATCCCATGTTCATTTCAAAGGCCTTAACTTTGGAATTCTCATCCCGAAACTGAAGACTACCTATGTATGAATAATGTATAAATTCTTACGAAATGGTTCTCTATCCAACAAACAAATCAGGTAGTATGAAGAAACAAAAGGGAAAGTAAAGGAGCTAGAAAGGGAATTGGGTTTGAGAATGTAGCTGGTACCAACTATGCCCTCTTCCTCATCCTGATGCCTTTCTTGCCAACCATGATTAGGGCTTTAATCGGTAGAGCGACAGAGAGAGTAGAACAAAGGCTAGCACCCCCATCTTGTGGTCACATGGATCCCTCATGCCAATCAACTGTATAAGCTACTTTATTTTTATCCACCATCTTTTTACCATTCCTGCAACTATGAATGAGCTCAAGAGCCCTACGTATCCTTCCATCACAAATAATTTGGCACAACCTTTTGTAGGTTTCATACTTAAAATGTGAAAAGATCAAACAATTTAGGGAGGATCTTATTTTAATTAATTCTTAAAGGCTCCGGTCAAACAATGTGCTGAATGCAGCCGCACAACCAATCAGAAGAAAGGTGGCTTGGCGTTTCTGACAGTCCACTTGAAAAGGATTAGATATCTAAAATTTTACATAATGAAAAAAAGTGTTTACGCTTCTGCGATCTCTACACGGGTGGTGAGCACTTCAAAATAAGGTAAGGGTAGAGCTGATCGGAACACATAAATTATTTCAGTCTATCGTCACATCTTTTTGCTTCTGCTTATACTTATAAGACAGAAGTTCGATTTTCAATCTTCAATTTGAAGTTGGTTGTGAGGTTTTTTCACCGAAGTTTATTTTTTAGCCTTGGCTTTTAGATGGTTAATAATACGTATATAAAAATTTTATTTAAGATTATTTTTTGTTGGCAAATATGTTATTTGGCTTTTTTAGAAAAAGTCAAACCATCACCCTCTACAATAAAATGAATGAATTGTTTTTTTAGATTCCTATGAAATTATGTGATATTCCTGCAATGGTGCAAATGGGGCCCTAGTCAAACATTTACAACAGGCTATATCTATTAGATTCTTGATGAAATGTCCACAGTGTGATAATGTGGCATGCATATCCCACATGGCTCCCCAACCATATAGATTGAAAATGCTACTGTACACCGTTGGTGGTACTGGCCAAATGATGTTAAGAAGAGAGAGAGAGATGGAGGGGGACCCAACTTCACTGGTGTCACCGCTGATCCATCTGTGCCCCTTTGCTGAGGCCAATATCACCATCAGATTTTGGTGGGGGCAAAGCAAGGCAGGCAGCCTTCACAATTTTTTTTCAGAAAAAATAATTGAAACAATTCCTAGCCTCTCTCTCTAGGGTTTGTATGATTTGCAAGAGGCCAAGGTCAAGATTCTCATACAGATCATGTCTTGTACTGAGTGGGTTGGTGCCTAGCCAATTCAACATCTCCCTTTCCTCCTCCCCTTGCATTCCCTCTTGATCAGGGCACCCAACAGCTCATTCATCTACATTCTGCGATATGCTGCTGCTCCCTGTACTGCTTGTCTCACTCTCTCATCATGTTTTATGGACCAGCCATAAATAACCATTTCCCTTGATTGATAAGGTGTGCAACTATTGGAGTCCTATACTACTTAGGCCTTGTTTAGTTCCCAAACTTTTTTTTCAAAAACATCATATTAAATTTTTAGACACCTAAATAAAGCAATAAACAAAAAAATAATTGCATAGTTATGGAAGAAATCTTTAAACGAATCTTTTGAGCCTAATTAGTCCATGATTAGCCATAAGTACTACAGTAACCAACATATGCTAATAACGGATTAATTAGGCTTAAAAGATTCGTCTCGCGGTTTCCAGGCTAGCCGTAAAATTCGTTTTTTCATTCGTGTCCGAAAACCCCTTCCGACATCCAGTCAAACATTTGACGTGACACTTCTTCCAAAAATTTTCTCAATCTAAACACCACCTTATTTATTTTATCCTACAAGAATCAGGCGCTGTTAGTTTCCCCGTTAGCAACCCTAGATTCTTTCGTTTTTCGCGCGCACGTATCCTAAACTATTAAACTGTGTATTTTTTGCGAAAATTTTCTATAGAAAAGTTGCTTTAAAAATTAAGATTAATATATTTTTTATTTTTATAATTAATAATTAATCAATCACGTACTAATCTATTTTCACGTTTTTTTCACGCCGGTTAACGACCCACCTCCCAAATGCAGCTCAATGAGGTTAAAGAATTGAGTCAAATTTAACTCACATGAGGTGTGGTTAATTAAACTTCTAGAGACTATTCCCACATTCGACAAAGAACATTGGAGGTATTAGGATTAGTACGCAAGCCTCCACTAATGAGCCAGGATTGGATTTCTTGGATTATTAATCCTTCACCTATATTGGATTGGATTAGGCAATCTATTATTAAACAAAACAAAATGCCACGTGTTCAATGATGGATGCATGTTTTGTTTTGTGACTTCCAAGCTAACAGTGGGAACTCTTTCTTTAATTATTTTTTTTATAATTCACAAAAGTAATGCCTTTTTCTTTTCTCCTTTGCCCATCCCATAAGCTTTTTAGGTTTCTGGCTGAAAGGAGAAGCAAACAATCTTTGGTTCAATGTTTGAACATCATCTTTCACATTTGTTGGACTGGTCAAGAACTCTGCACTTTATATCCAAATCTCTAACATCACACATGAAAGGGATGCTTCTTTTAGTTTTATGGGTGCATCTTGAACAAAATGTCCTCACAATTTCCCATGAGCTACTTTGGCAAATATTGTACTAAAATAAATTTGATCTAGAAACTGCCCAGTGGTTACAAGGAAAACAAAACATCTTTCAACAGCCAAGGCCAAACCCTTTCCCAAAGGGACAACAAGATCAAACGACAAAAATCTCATCCAGCAAAAAAGCGGTTTATACACTGAAAATTTTCATCAGCATTAACTGACAAGTAGGTCACTACAGACTTAAAAAGCCCATTTGTCAGTTATTGTTTGTTAATCAAGCTTATCTACCCACATGAGCCAACTAATCTGACTGTCAGAGAGAAAAAAGTGAGAGGAGTTAACAATGAATATTTTAACCCTAAACAACTCCAAACATCCATTTCAGCTTAGACAGCTTTATTGGAAAAGGTTTCAATTAAGCAAAGACAGCAGCCTCTGCCATCTGAATGGTTTAGCCTTTGCTTTTCTTTTTTTTTTCCTCCATCTCCTTTATGAAAAACAATACTATATGTTTGTTAAATTGAAAACTACCCCACCACCCCCTCAAAAGCATACACGACCGCATAATTTGTACTCCATTGCCTCCTTTTGAAGGTCCATATTGGCATCATTGTAAATGCTCCCAAATACCAAGGGTATGTTTGAATATAATCATAAAGTAGCCAAATTGTTCTGAGTTTTTGGGGGGACATTCCGATTGCTGCAAGTTTTTCTATGTTATCCGGGTTGTCTTGTTTGAAAGAACTTCTTTTTTTGGCTGTACAAAAGCTTTGCAAAAAGTTTTATAAAGAGAAATGGCAATCTATATACATCAGAACAAAATTTTGGGTATCAAAGAAGGAAAATTACTAAATCATCTAATGCATTTTTTTTTGCGGGGAACATCTAACGCATCTTGATTCAAAGATTTTTTAATGCATTTTTTTTTTGCGGGGAACATCTAATGCATCTTGATTCAAAGAATTTTGATTCAAAAATTCTGGCTCAATATTTCAATGCAAGATAGGATTGACTACAGGACATGATGTATATGTCTACAATTAAACACGGGCCGAGTAAAACTGCCAAAATTTAAGCTAGTGGTTGTCTAAAATCTTTGAGTATTTAGAAAACACAAATATAATACTCCATCCGGTCAAAAATATTTTTCATTTAGAACAAGATTTAGTCAAACTTCTGACAACCAATTTTTTTGTTAGAATAAACTTATAAAATCAAATAACTTTATGATATTGTGATTATACCTTTTGAGAAAAATCTATGATATATCATTTATTTTGTATTTAAATGAATCATTAAGAAATAATTGATGGTTGAAATTTTAAAATTTTGACCAAATCTTATTCTAACCGACAAATATTTTTTATTAAAGGGAGGATAAAGAAAACTTGTGCTATGACTGAACATGAATTTCGAATCTCATATATAATACGTTAATTTGCACAGGTCAATAACCTAGAGAACTGGTTAAAAACTGAGCACGGAAAGGAATTGCGTAGGAGCTCACTCATGCCCTCTTTATTTGTACTTATAAGCAATATTTTAAACTAAAAAGCATAAAACCAATATTTGATTGGGGTTTGTTAAGCCATAAGTCACTCTTATACAACTATATATAAGCCAAAAGCTACGTTCAAGTAGATTTTTTGGTTTATTTGGAGTAGAGGTAGCACTCCACCATTAAATTTGAAGTTTATAAGCTATAAGCTTATAAATCATATAAGCCGAAAAGTCGGCTTAAAAAGCTTAATTCAATAAGTGTAAGGCTAAACAAAGAGTGCCTCAATCAGGCCTTATCCCCCATTGTAAAGAGATTATTAGGCTGCAACTATTTTATGTCATTTTTCGAAAGTATGATTTCTTAAAAAAATGTATATCAGTATTATTTAGACCACTTATTCTAAGCAATTTATTAGGTTTATAACATATAATCTATAATTATTTCACATAAATAAATTGATTGTTTATTTGAACCACAGTAAAAACGGATGTGCTCATAAACACATTTAACACTTATCTCTATAAACACACACATAACAATTATGATTATGATTATCTCTGAAGATTGGACCGGCAGGACTTAAGATTAATAAGACCATTACAAGCGCATCACAGTTAACAGATACGTTGTCTGCCACTGAATGAACAACAAACCGATCATTTATCCGTTATCCGTGTGTTTATCTGAAAACAAAGCAACCAAGTGCAAGGAAAATGAAGGGGCATATCGTCCATTTATTTGTTAATTTGCAGTAGAATTATATAACATATCAAAAGGGCTACGCAATTAAGTGGATATAAGTATAACTGTTAAATCTATCGTCCACTCTCTCTATCTAAAATATATGATTTTTTAAAGATATACTTGAATAATTATGAGCTTTCGATTGCTTAGGATCCAACGGATCTAATTTTATTATATTATCCAATGGTATATGTAGTAGAAATTCTATAAGGATAAAATTAGAACTAAAATATATAATCCTGCATAAATTTGTGTGTCATATATCATATTAAAATAGATGAATTAATAAATATATCTCACCAAAATTTCAAATAAAATATTTAATATACTTATAAAAAAATACATAGTTATATTTGAATTTTACTATACTCCTACGTATGTAGTTATATTTGAATTTTAGTATACTCCTACCACTACTAGTAGTAAGTTAAGGTAAAATAATCCAAAGTATAACAATCTAGTGCACAATTATGCAACATGTAGTTCTATGAATTTGGATATAGATCATATACTAAACTATTAATATCTCCGTTACAAAATATACATATTTTTAGTTGTTTAGTATGTATTAATGTCGAGAAGAAAAATGATGGCACACCTTAACAAATAAGGAGTCAAATGGAAAGTTATTGTTGAGACAATATTATCCGGTGTTGTTTAATAAATCATGAATAAATGTGGTTATAGGATAAATGGAGATAAAATAAGAATAATTTTAAATAACAAGCGATTAATGAGACAAGTAAATAATATTATAAGTAGTACTTCAAAATATTTACACTAGAAATAGTAGAAATACTTTTTTTAACGGACAGAGACCGCGTTAGGCTGACCCCATATTCTCTTGTTTTTCGCGTGCACGATTTCCGAACTGCTAAGCGGTGTATTTTTTTTACAAAAACATTTCTATAAAAAAATTGTTTAAAAATCAAATTAATCTATTTTATTTTATTATAACTAATAATTAATTAATCATATACTAATATATCTACGTTTTCGCGTCGGATAACCCATCTCTCCCGAACGCGGCGGAGTTTATTTTAGAAAAGCCAAAGCAGTGAGGTACGCGCTCGGCGAGAGTGTGGTGCTGTTTGGATTTAGGGACCTTTTTTAGTCCTTGTCATATCGGATGTTTGATATTAATTAGGAGTATTATATATAGACTGATAAGACTATTTTATTAGAATTTTTTTAAGCCTAATTAATCCATGATTAGCAAATGTTCACTGTAGCATCACATTCGCTAATTATGGACTAATTAGGCTCAATAGATTCGTCTCGCGAAATAGTTCAGAGTATAGGGTAGATTTTATTAATAGTTTATATTTAATATTTCTAATTAGTATTTAAACATTCGATGTGACAGTGACTTAAAAAGTAAGAATCCAAACGGTCTATATACTCGATCCTCTTGGAAACGTATGCAGAAATGTGGTTGGTTCATCGGATTCCCCATTTTGCCCCCCGTGGAGGGAATGATGGCTGTCTCGGGAGCTGCAAAGGGCAAATACTCTTCAAAAAAAGAGAAGCCAAATCAATAAAGACAGTGTAAACCAAGAAAGCAACAAAGAAGCGGAGCAAAGCAAAG
Source organism: Oryza brachyantha (assembly GCF_000231095.2). Taxonomy (NCBI): domain Eukaryota; kingdom Viridiplantae; phylum Streptophyta; class Magnoliopsida; order Poales; family Poaceae; genus Oryza; species Oryza brachyantha. Next base: position 2,252,863 of record NC_023173.2, read on the forward strand.
AAAGCGAGAGAAAAAAAATCACAAACACGAAGAAGGGGACAAGCAGCAGCAGCAGCAGCAGCAGCAAGCTTAGCTTAATTAGCTAGCGACAAGCCGGCGATCTCATCCGAGGTGAGGTGACCGCCGCCGCCGCAACGCGCTTCTGCGTTTTACCGGGGAGATCGAGCTCGTCGAGCGGGGGCTGGCTCTTCCCTTCCCACTGGTGCGGCGGACAAGCCGGCCGACGGCAAGCAGGTGCAGTGGGCCCAGCCTCCCCGTCGTGGCGTGATGGCTGCCCGTGCGGCGGCGGCGAGGGGAGGCGGCGCGCCGGCGAGGAGGGGCGGGGGTCTCCGCGCCAAGCAGGCCGGCCGCGCCAGCTGCCGCGGCGCCTAGGGCGGCCGGGGGACGCCATCATCCACAAGCAAGCAAGAAAGCAAGCTTGCGAGGCTGCGAGCTAGGTAGCTTCGCTCGCCTGGTGCTTCGTCTCCGGAGCTAGGGTTTTAGCTGGGGTTTCTCGCCGGGATGGCCGTCGGGGAGGCTCTGCGGCGGCTCTGCGAGGAGGTCGGGTGGTCGTACGCCGTCTTCTGGAAGGCCATCGGCGCCGCCGACCCCGTGTAAGCGTCGTCCTCCGCGTTCATCTCCGGAAAAATCTCAACTTTTTTTCTTCCTCCATCTCGTTCCCCCCTTAAATGTCCCATCTTTTTTTGTGTTTCCTTTTAAAACATCTCTTTTTTTTCCTGGTTTTGCTCAGTTGTAACATGAATTTTATGGAGATTTTTTTTAATAAAGTTTACGATTCCTATCGTTCGTCACGGGCAAAAATAAATAAAAAAGTTACTACAAAAGAGAGTGGTTATACTTGAGCACTGAATTAAAAAAAGCTTGAATTTGTTGGTTCATCTCGGATTGTCGTTCTGAGTTTGGCTTCTTGATATGGTCTTTTGGTTTGCTTCATTAGTGATTATTATAATTATCATCATTATTTTGAGCATTTTTTTCGTCGGACATGTGCAGGCATTTGGTGTGGGAGGACGGCTACTGTGGCCACACGTCATTCCCTGCCGGATCTGAGGCTTCTGAAGCTCTGCCTACCGACGTCGGCTGTGCTGCTGACACCATGACCATGTGCTCCCTCGTCAAGAAGGTCATGGCGTCTCAGGTTCATGTCGTAGGAGAAGGGTAAAAAGCCTCTGTTTTTCTTTTTCTTTTGTGGTTTCCTTTTGTTTTCTCGTTTGGTCAGATGCTGTTTTCTTGGTTGCTCCATCATTATTTGTTTGTAGTTAGGACGCATTGTTCTTTGTTGGGTTTGTTGCTCCTCCGGTTGATGGATTGTTGTTTGGCAGGACCGTAGGGCGTGCTGCTTTTACTGGCAACCATGAATGGATCATCCATGGTACTGCCAAAGATCACGGGCTTCCCTCCGAGGTACTACACTTTCTTGTGTAACGGTATAAATGCAAACAAATTTCAGTTTTGTCTGGCTCAATTTTGCTGGGGGCATCATTCAAAGCATCAAGGTAGTGAATTTATGTAAAGCCTTGTGGGGGAGCCTTGCTGACTTTTGGCATTTAGCAAGCTTCATCGATTTTTTTTTTTTGGACCCTGCTATCATTCATAGAACCGATGTTCGCAGGGATGTGGGTTGTGCTTGTGCTACTAGTAGTAAATAAGCATACTTGGACCCATTATATTTATATGGAATTCAGGTTAATGTAATGACGTTAGATTGGTTAGTCTTGAGTAGATCTTAATGTGACTTGCACAATGATTTTCTACTGTCCACTTATCTACATATTGGCCTGTCTATTTTAATTATTCCGTTTTGGGGATCTTATGCAATAGTTTCACCATTGTAGGTTGCTGCTGAGATGTCTAATCAGTTCAGAGTTGGCATTCAGGTGAGTAGAAATGAACATTTTGAATGGCATGTTATTTACTGGTTGGGTGCTTCTAGAACTCATTATTTTCCCACTGCAGACTATAGCGATTATTCCTGTTCTACCACGAGGCGTGCTACAGTTGGGATCTACTCGTGTGGTATGAAAAACAAGCTTAAAATGCATCCTGCATGTAAAATGTGTAGAGATATCTTGCTGCTGTATGAATTATAGAGTAAACAATACTTCATATGCTTTCTAAGTTCAGAGATTGTTCTGTTATTGCACGAGCTGTGAGGTACCATTAGTCACACTCCTACAGTTCTCCGTTGGATTGTCATGGAAATGGTAAAAAAACCAATGAGATTAAGATTTTCCATGGCTTTGCAAAACATGATATTTTGATTACAACAGATAATGTGGAGACCTATTTTTCAAGGTAATGTAAATTCATAGCAGCTTTCAGCTATTGCTTCTAGTGAATAGCAAAGTTGGATTATTTGCAGTCCCCTAGGTGCATGAGTTGTCCATTGCTTTTTATCTGATGATCATATTCTACCATAATACACCTGTTATCATGGTAGTAGAAATTGAGGGGTACTGCTAGTAAAAGGAACCATGATAGAGGCCAAAATGAACTCATGTTATTCAATGATATTAGTAGGATGTCCTGTTTTGCATGGAACTTCGATCATCGGTGGTTTGCAATTAATTCTTAGGATTACTGTGGCACGGTGCATTAGGATCTTAAAAAGGTGGGGGGGGGGGGTGGTCAATGGGCTTGCCTTTGAAGTTTTTGACTACACTGGGGTTCTGTTAGCAGTTCTATTCACCCCATATATTCGAATCAATAACAGACTTGTTTTATTGGCAGGTTATGGAAAACAAAAGCCTCATGACACATGCAAAAAAATTATGCTCTCAGCTGAACAATCGATCAAGTATGGCTGTATCTTCTTCAGTTAAAACTGCTTCAAACCATCAGGGTCGTTCACGCCCTTCACATGGTGCCTCAAATGTTCAATCTACAGAGAATTGCTCAAAAAAATTCAGTCAATTCCCAGTGACTTATGAACAATACAGCCATCCTGATACCACGGCTGTGTCAGGTAGCACTTCACTAAATGCGTGCATGAATGCATCTACGCTTAAGATTGCACAACTGAATGGCCAAGCTGTCCGAGATCACATTAGCTATTCCAAACCTGATGTGAGGTTCATACAACAAGCTTATCGTGAGGGTCAACTTGTAAGTAATGCGCAGAGTATTGCTATGAGTTCAGATTTGATCTCGTCGAGTTTGGCATCAGGGCAAAAGCAGCCACTGTTTATGAACAACATTGGCCAGCTAGAATTTTGTGATGGTGCAGATACATCAGCAGATTTACATAGGAATGCCCTGTTGAAACCACTTGTATGCCTTGACTCCTTTATCCATGAAAATCGGAACATAAACATATCTCATGGAATAGCTGAGGTATCCAATGGCATAAACGGTCATGGTAATTTTGATTACCTCTTAGGAGGTGCCAGACTTGTCAGAGCTAATTTATCTACCAGTGCAACAAGTCAAGTTTTAGACCAAAGAAACCATTCTGTTTCAGGAATGTTGCTGCATAGACAACCTCTAGTGTCTTGTGAGCTACCCCAATCTTCTGAATTGTCCGCGAAAATGGGGAGCCTTGAAAGAGGGTCGTTTCAAATTCCTTCAGCTCTATCTTCTGAATCTGATTTTCAGATTTCTAATGGTTTGAATGCAAACATTTCTCAAGAGAATCAATTTAGTGTGTCAAACCACATCTGCCAAGACCAAAATATTAATAGAGTAAATGATCTGAGTGCTACTTTGAGCACACAAAAAATGAACAATATGGATGGATGCAGGCCACCGAGCTTGTCTGTTGGGAAAACCTCACCGTTGTTTGTGGAGCAGAGTGTAGAGAATGACTTGTTTGATATACTTGGTCCTCAGTTTCATCACTTATGCCACAATGTTGGTGCTGACTTGGTCCCCTGGACTGACGCAAAACCAGAGAGTTCAGATAGAGATGTGCCTGAATCCTCTATTCATGTTGATTCCTCTCTGCTATTCAGTTCACGAGACAATGAGCTCTATTCTGGGATGTTTTCGTTAACTGATAGTGACCAACTGTTGGATGCTGTCATCTCAAATGTTAATCCAGCTGGTAAGCAGAGTTCTGATGACAGTGCTTCTTGCAAGACTTCATTGACAGACATTCCTGGCACTTCTTATCTTAGTTCAAAAGAAATGAAACAATGTGGGTCCTCTGGCATTCCCTCGGCGCTAATCAAGCATGAGTCTGGGCAGTTTATTAAACAGCCATGTCTCACTGAGAACGCCGAGGATGGTTGCCTATCCCAGAATAATGGAATGCACAAATCTCAGATACGTCTTTGGATTGAGAGTGGGAAGAACATGAAATGTGAAAGTGCATCAGCTTCTAACAGCAAAGGTCTTGATACACCAAACAAGTCAAACCGAAAGAGATCTCGGCCTGGAGAGAGTCCTAGGCCAAGGCCAAAGGATCGGCAGTTGATACAGGATCGTATAAAGGAGCTCCGAGAAATGGTACCTAATGGGGCTAAGGTATCCTCTAATGAATCTTGCCGATTTTAAATGATTTTCATGGTAGTTTGCGCTTTAGATTGCAGATTTGAACTTTAGATTGAACTGCACAATGTTGACGTATCAATTGTGATCACATTTTATTTTCAACAGTGTAGCATCGACGCCTTGCTGGAGAAGACAGTTAAGCACATGCTTTTCTTGCAAAGTGTGACGAAGCATGCAGATAAGCTCAAGGATTCTACTGAATCCAAAGTATGTACATCCTTTTTTCTGGTATCATTTTACTATTGCATAGATAAAGATGCAAATTTTCTACTTTTAGACAATGGATGTAAATCCAGCCTCTATATCCACAAGATTAAAATAATATTTGCAGTTGGAAAATTCTACTTACGTTGCTATTTGCTAATCATTCAAGCAGATTCTTGGCAGTGAGAATGGTCCTGTTTGGAAAGACTATTTTGAAGGTGGTGCAACCTGGGCATTTGATGTTGGTTCGCAATCTATGACGTGTCCAATCATTGTTGAGGATCTTGACAGACCTCATCAAATGCTTGTTGAGGTAATTAATATCTGATTGTTCTTTGTAATTGTACGTCTCTCTTGCAGTTGCATACTCACGTTGGCATATAATTGTGGTTCTGATGCATAGACATGGGTGCCTCTGCAGATGATTTGTGAGGATAGAGGCATCTTCTTGGAGATAGCTGACTTCATCAAAGGACTTGGATTGACCATCCTGAGAGGTGCAATGGAAGCACGTAAAAGTAAAATCTGGGCACGGTTTACTGTTGAGGTAATTCATTCAAATGTCTTTAGCATGATATTCTTTTGGTTCAAAAATCCAAAGTAACAAAATCTGCAAGCAGAATGGAACTTCAGCTTGCTACCTGCAGTTTTTCATTCAACAAAAAGAAAAAAAAAACTGAATGATCATCTTGATGCAGGCAAACAGGAACGTAACCCGAATGGAGATCTTCCTCTCACTTGTGCGATTACTGGAACCAAACTGTGACAGCACTGGAGCAGCAGACAATGCTAACAATGTGAACATGCCTCTTGGCTTGGTACGCCAGCCTGTAATCCCGGCGACAGGTCGAATCCAGTGACAACTGACAACTTGAGCGACTAATCATCATCTCCATGAAGAACATCAAATGCTAAGAGCAGGAATTCGGTTCGTTCCTGCCATGACTAGCATTGCCAATTTGCCGGTGCAGCACCTGCTTCCATGTGACACCTTGCAATGGAATGAAAATGAGCCATCATCCATGCTGCGAGTCGTCTGATCCCAAAGCCTAGAGCTGAACATGAGATGCCTCAGAGGTTCAGAGACGAAGTACCGTTGATTCAGCCAATGTTCATTAGACAGTGTTTAGTCTGTATAATCTTAGTTCTTTTTTCTTCTTAATTCTGTCTTTGACATATATTAGTGGATTTCGTCGGTTATCTTGAATGGAAATTCTAGTGTCGGTTTGTTAACATTGAGAATCGTAAAGCCCCTTTATATAACTTTCTCTGATAGTGATTCAGTGATTGCTTGTACGTTTTCTGAAACACTATTTTTTAGACCGACTCCCTTGTATTTTATTGATAGTATAATTTAATCCATACTATTGATCTATTTTTATCGGACATGTAAATCTGCTTTATGCAGTTGAACTTGAACAGCTCTCCCATGATCGACTGCATTCGTGAGAACATAGACATACAGGTTTTACTCGTAACTTATTTTTGGTTAATGCTTCGTTCATTCTCCTTGGCTTATCAGTTATGGGTCAAACGATCAGATGTCTTCTGCATTTACTGGGACTTGCATTATGTTCTATCAAAGGTTAACTAGTGGACATTATCTGACTGAATCCATCAATAATTGGATCAGCCAGAATCTTCTGCAATGCATGCATCACCAGTAAAAAGGAGGACAATGGTGGAAGTATTGAAGCAAAGTGCTAGTGCTATATGTCTAGATTAAACAATAATATCCCAAAACCAATACTAAAATCACTGTGATTGGCCAAACTGCCAAATACACTTGCAATATCCAAATCCATATACCCCTGCACATCATGGTATACCCCTCCTCCCTCTTCCTATACCCCCTATAAAATCTTGTAAGATGTTTGGGTTTTTCACTAATTAAACTATCCTATATATATATATATATATATATATATATATATATATATATATATATATATATATATATATATATATATATATATATACACATTGCCCCATCTTTAATTACATTCCCAAAACCTATAGCCCAATTAAGCTTAACTGCTTAAGCATGCATGTCTAGGCCTTTTACCATTTTATTTCTATACAAGCTCTAAATTAATTCATGGATTAATGGATGGATTTTTTGAGCTAATTAAATATATATTGTGCAATCATACTAGGCCACGAAGTCTCTCATGAGCTGAGCCGCGAACGACTTGGTGCTCTGCATGTTCATGTCGTAGCCGCCGCCGCCGGCGACGCTGTGGCCGGCGCTGTCGCTGGCATTGCTGCCGCTCATGAGGAACGAAGCTGCCGTCGTCTGGTCGGCGCCGTGGGGGAGGCCGAGCGTGAGCGACACGCCGCCGCCGTGCCCGGCGAACGCGAACTGCTCTGAGCCGAACTGCCCGTACGGCGCCGGCGCGGCGAACAGCGAGTAGCCGCCGCCGTGTTCGCCGTGGTGGTGGTGGTCCCTGGAGCCCGCGCCGGCGGCGCTGCCGCTCTCCATGAACTTCATGAGGAGCTCCCGGTGGCTCACCTCGTCGTGCCTGGCAGCCGCCGCGGCCGCGGCGGCCTGCGCGTGCAGCGTGGCCATGTCGGACACGTGGAACGCCGCCGTCTGCTGCTGCTGCTCCTCCGCCGTCCTCGCCTTCTTCAGCTTCTGCTGTAGAACGGCGGCGCCACCGCCGCCATCCTCCTCGTCGTCGTCCTCGTAGAACCCCGGCTGCGCCTGGTGGTCACCGGCGAGCTCGAGCAGCGACGCATGGACACCGCCACCACTCTCCGCCACGCGCGCCGCCTTGTTCTCCACCTTCCCAGCACTATCGACGACGACGCCATTGACACCAGCGTTGCTTCCCTTGCTCCCGCCGGGCTTCCCCTCGTCTCCGGCGCCCTCCTGATCCTTGGTCTCCTCCAGGTACATCTCCTCCACCATCGGCTTCCACAGCCTCACCCTCGCGTTGATGAACCAGTTCGACACCTGATTAACAAAAAAGATAATTTTTCACAGAATCAAACACCCAACAACACGTCCTAGTAATTAAAACCGATCAACATGAACACCGCAGTAAAAAAAAAAGACTCCATCTTTTTCACTAGCTCTCACCTGGCTCCTTGTGAGGCCGGTTTGCTTGGCGAGCATGATCTTGTCCGAATCCTTGGGGTATCTGCATGATGTCAGGAACAGCGATGAGTCAGACACCGACATGATCGAGCACGCATCACACTCACACGTAGTACAAATTCAGGCGGTTGCACGCAACGCATCATGCGTGCATGCGACATGCATGGATCGATCCGGCCATGAAGATATTATGATCCATGGATGGATGGTGACAAAGACTGCAAGTACAGCGTGATATGATGGACCAGCGGCACTGCAACTTGCAGCACATTTTACTCTGTGTCTTTCGATCTTGATCTGCACGTACTGTCGTACTGATATGATGCAGCTAAGGTTCATGTAATGACTGAGTACTCCTATATGTTACAAGCAATTTCCAAGCTGAAAGTTACTATTTCAACTTTGACTACTAACGGACGTCTAAGTTGTCAAATTGATGGTAGATGATGGAAAGTTAGCGTATAGTTCCTCCTTATTCAAATATATATGGCATTGCTAATTTTATTTGATTACAAGTTGAAACCTTAACCATTGTCTGCTCTCAAAATATTTAGCTTGAAATCATATAAAGTCATATGACAGATTTTCTCTATAAGTGCTTTTTTTAAAAAACATGATTTTATTATATATTATCCACTATTACTATTGATCAACTATTTGATTTTTTTTTTGTTCTTCTGCCAAACACGCGTACAATGCATGGGGTCTAGGACGAAGGACGTATATGGGTTTTTTTTTACTTGCGTGCATGACTTCAGATTACGTCTAACAGCAGTGACCGAATTTGATTGATGAAATTAAAATTTTTAAACATTTAATCATTAGGCGGACCTATAATATCGCTATATTCTAATAGAAGTAATTAAACATCTGCATTTATGTAATGATCGAGCTTGGTAGTGGAAAAGAAAAAGGAGATTGAGAAGGAATAATATAGGTGGGTAGAGGTAGATGGAGATGGAAGAGAGACATACGGGTGGAGGAAGTGTTCGAAGAGCCAGGCGCGGAGGATGGAGACGGAGCGCTCGGGGAGGCCGCGCTGCGGCCGCCACGCGCTGCTCTGCATCATCCCCAGCTGCTGCAGCGCGCGCTGCTGCCGGAGCTGGTGGTCGATGTACCGGAGCCGCGACCCCATGCTGCGCCCCCCGCCGCCGCCGCCGTCCGCCTCCGCCTCCCCGAGCGCCCGGCTCGCCGCCCTCACCTGCGCCGCGATCGCGTCCCTCAGGCACCGGAACTGCCGCGAGATCGTCCGCAGCGCCAGCGCCGTGTACGTCCTCGCCGACCCGCCGCCGGCCACCGCCTCGAACGACGTCACCACCACCTGCATCTGCTGGTGGTACTGCCTGTACCGCTGCTCCACCTGCATGCATGCACATATGATCCATGGCCGCATAAGATCCCACCTGCCCATTAATTAATTTGCACTGTACAGCTTATGATTCATTAGTTAATTAGTCCTACATTAATTAACAGCTTGATTACTACATGCTAACCATCTCTTTGGGTCACCAAGAACACAATATTTGGTAGTTGATTATCCTGTTCTTATGTGGTTTATATGCATTAGTCTTTTTTTCAGAAAAAAAAATGGTGCGTTTTTAACATTTTTTTCAGAAAAAAGCAGATTTGTAAAAAAAGAGAGAATTATAGCACATACCAATATAGCTAGTGCAACCAAAAAGATACACACATGCATAATCTATTTGCTCAGGATCGAAGACACATTAATAATTCTTGTTTGCTCTAGCATGGACAAAGAATTAACAACCAGAATTAAGAATTGTAAATTTGTACACACGCATGCTATATATTATTGTCTTAAAAATAATCAATCATAGGAATACAACAAAAGATTGCTACTTGTCACTTGTTAGTTTCGGCATAGACATATTCTTGTCACTCGTCACTTCATTCCTTATATTTTCCAATATAATACTAAGATAGAATAATTTAATTTATATTTGCCCTTTAAATTTTCCGATGATGACAACACCCACCTAGCTCGAAATAAAACTATTTTTCTTACAATCAACTGTTTGAGAATTAGAAAAAAGCACTATCTAATTACATAGTTAATTAACTTTAAGATAATAACTTTTACTAGGAATTAAAACACATTTAGTTACAAAAACTAAAGCGAAAAACTGATTGGAAATGTCCAGCAAGATAAGGCTAGCTAGCTCTACTGTTCCAACAGCTGTGTTAGCTGACCAATCATAAAAAAGAACCAACAAAACAAGGATAACCTAAAAGCAAATGACTCATATCCTCTCAATAAGACTTTCTACAACTGTAGAGGCAAGAGAATTGCAAAAGCATCAGCAATATCTTCGACCCAGATTGGGAGAAAAAGTTTAGCTTTTTTCCAGATATGTTTAATTTATCAGAAAAATTAAAAAAATGCAAATTAAAGTCCAAACAGCAAAAGAATACAGTTTACATTTTTCATAAAAGATAGATTTTTTCAAAATAACACGAGAAAGTCAATAATAATAAATCGAATTGTACCTAATTATTATGTGCATTTTTTAATCATAGAGGGACAAAAAGAGCGAAATAACTAATAGAGTTTAATTAATTAGTTAATTAATTACTGACCTCGTCAAGCATGTTAATCAGCTTGCCTTTCTTCATCTGCAGCTCCTGCCGCTCGGCCGTCGACATCTCCGGCGGCGGCGCCGCGCCACTGCGCTTCGCCCCGCCGCCACCGTCCTCCGTTCCGCCTCCCGACACGCCCTCCGAGTCCTCCTTCTTCTTCACCGAGGTTGGGCTCTTCGCCGCCGCCGCGGCCTTCCCGTCATCCACGCCCTTGCTAACGCTCACCACCTCGTCGAGCAGCTCCTGCGCCGCCTTGAGGTACTTGGAGCTCATCACCATCTGCCCCTGCGACGTCGTCGTCGGCACAGGCGCCCCATACTTCCCCTCGTCGCCGGCCACCACGGCCGCAACCGTCACCGGCGGCGCCTCCCGGGACGACAGGCTGAGCACAGCACTGACCGCAGCCGCGCCACCGCCGGGAGCTTGCTGCGACGGCGGCGACATGTCGTCAGCGCCGGTGGCCGCGGAGGTCCACAGGTTGTACCCGGAGGCCTGCGGCTGGAGAGGGATGCCGACGAAGTGCTGCGCCGCCGACGACGGCGACGGCTGGTGGCCGAACGACACCGGCGTCATGGAGGTCACCGCCGAGTTCAGGAGCATCATGTTGGCCGCGCCCGGCTGCGCGGCCGCCGCCGCGGCGTCGCTGTAGCCGGCGTAGCTCGGGTTCATGAGGTACAAAGTCTGCAGGCCGTCGGTGTCGGACTGGATGTCCGTGCCGGCGCCGCCGTGGTAGTACGCCGCCATCGAGATCGACTCGCCGGCCGGCACCTATAAATTTCGTCACTGGCTACAATAATTCTACTGAAAATGTATGCCCCTCTCTTCTTTGCCTGTCAAAAACAAAAAAATAAAACAAGAATCAAGAGGTAATTCACACACATATATATAACAAGAGAAAAATAATTACCATATCAACAATTTGAAGTAGGAAAAATAAAACTAGATCCATGCAAAAAAAGGAGACAAGGAAGAAGAAAGAAGTATGGTGCAACAACAAGGAAGAAGAACTACTCTCATCACCAACTACCCTAGCTAGCTAAGGTATAGCTTAACACTAGAAGAGAGAAAGATGATGAGATAGAGAGAGAGAGAGATGTTGTGATGTAGCATAAGTAATACTAACAACTAGGCATCAGTATCAGAAAAGAAAATTATATATTAAAAGAAGAAGAAAAAGGGGTGTACCCATCTTCATCAAGTGATTTAACAAAGAACCGTGCACATGCGTATACAGATGTCAACACAAGCACACACACGCATCAATTCAGCTGCAGGCTCTTGCTTTCTCTCTCTATGTTTGCTATATACCTCAAGAATTGCTGAAGCTAGTCAGCTCTCTCTCTCTCAAATAACAAGAAGAGGAATTAATCCAAGAAGATCCTAGAATTGAAGAGAGAGGAACAAGAAGGTGAAGGCGAAGACGAAGAAGAAGAAGGAGGAGGAGGAGGAGGAGGTGATATGATGTAAGACAACAATAATATACCAAGGTATCAAGGGAGGTGAGTGAGATCACTCATGTCAGTGTGAAGTACCTGCAACTGCAAGTTCCTTTCCCTTTTGCTCTCTACAGAAGACGCCGGCCGGCCAGCCTATATACTTTCCTCTGATCTCCCTCCAGCTGAAAGGGAAAAGATGATGAGGCATATATGAATATGATAGAGAGAGAGACCCAATTAGTTAAGTCTTTAAGAGAGAGAAAGAAAAATATGTAGAGAGAGAAAGAGAGAGAGGTGATGTGAGAGATAGAGAGATGAGAAATGAAAAGGGCAGTGGAGGAGGAGGGACACCCACCTCCCACTTCCATTATCCTCACAAGCACACACACACCTTTTCCCCCACTCTCCTTTTCATTTCCTCTCTCTAGATCTCTAGCTGCAGCAAGATTTTTTTTTCTCTCCCCCTCTCCCTTTCTCTCTCATCAACTATTCATTCTAGGTGTTGAACTCTTATCACTTGTACCATTTTGGCCTTGGATGACCAGTTTGAGCAAGCATGGCCATCAAATGGATGTGTACTAGTGTGTAGTACAAGTAGGAATTATTGTGTCTATTCTTGCCTTTTATTCATGCACTAGTACAGCCAAGGTATTACAAATTAATTGATATTTCCTTCAAACAAAATACTAATTAATCTTTTTTAGACTAAAGTTGTGCTAGCTAGCTAACTACTCTCTCCATCCCCAAATATATATATAGTGTATTGGTTTTGTCCTAAGTCAATTTTTTTTAGTTTGGTCAAGTTTATAGAGAATATAGTAATACTTTTAATACCAAACGAATATATTATATCCATGGCAGATTTTAATAAAATTAATTTGGTTTTGTAGATGCTTCTATGTTTCTCTAAACTTGGTCTAACTTAAAAAATAGCTTCACTTAGGAAAAAACTACTGCAATGGAGGGATGATTGATAGATTATCGGCAGAGGAAATTTACTTGTCAATGAATTAAATATTGTAAGTATAACAAATGGCTTTAAAAAAGTTACTCAAGTAATGTTGGTATATAATTTCTTTTTGAGAAATTGTGTTTTTGGAAGCGTGCATGAACAATCCGTACCTCCATCGGATGTTTAGAACATGCTCCAATTAATAGATACTCCCTCTGTGTTATGACGTAAAACTTTCTAATTTTATCTAAATTCATATAGATGCTAATATATCTAGACATATATACAACAAATACAGATACATTGATCAATAGACTAATATATGAAACGGATGGAGTGCTATTAAACTAAATAAGATCGAACTAATAATTTCCCCCAAGAAGATAGTAGTATATGAAAGAAAATTTTATAGTTGATGGAAGAAAGAATGTCAAAAGGACCTGAGGAATTTGTTGATTCATGTATGTAATGATCTGACATGCAATTTTTTTCTCCTCATGATTAGTTGCAGGGAGTGGTAGGGTTGAGGACATATGGTAAGTTGCAGAGCAGCAGTGTACGGGAGATTCCTCTTCCAAGATCTCCCTGTCCTGAGAGGAGGAGGAGAAGAGAGTCCATCCATGTTCAGAGACTGGAAAGAAAAAGGTGCATGCAGATGGATGATAGGGATATCTGGTGTACTATTCGGCACACAAGAATTGAAGCTGGGCATGCAGTGTAGGTCACAGGGCACATGAATTGAGGTAGATATCGTTGTAGAGATGGACAGCAATGTTCTTGTGTGTGTAGATAGATAGATATTCAGGCTGCAGACTACTGCACATTCCCAGCTCCTGAACTGACACACAAGTGTGCCTGTGTCAGAAGAACTAGGAAGTGTCCACGTCCAAGTCTAGGTCAGTTATACACTGGGTGTTTTTTTTTCTTTTTCTCTTCTTTCTCTTTTTCTATAGAAGCTGTCTAGGTCAGAATTTTAATAATACTAGTACCCTGTATGTGTGTTAGCTACCTTTGCTTATGTGTTCCTTTTCCTTGCTCTTTTTTTTTTCCTGATCTCACTCTCCTGCAGGTCCAATCTTGTGTTGTTGGACACTTGGACATGTACATACGTGATGATGTGCACTTTTGTTGTTACAAGGTTTGTTTTTATGCATATATTAACCAGTCTATTTCATATCTTAAGTCTTCTGTTTATTGGTGGATAGTTAGTACACTTGTTTTTTCCCCATTATTTTGAGACAGATGCTGGGCTTTGGAAATGATGAGATTGAAAGCTCAGGAATATATTCAGTTTCAACGCACTAATAAGGATATATTCAGCGGCATGTTATCATTTTCTAGATCAGTTACAAATTGTTAGAATCAATTATAGTATTAACTTGTTCCAATGATGATGGGAAAGATATTTGACAGTCGAAGGTTTATGCATCCGGATATGACAATGGTAGATTTCATAATTTGCTAGATATTTATTTAGCTAACTATTCCCGTACAGATGAGTGTGTTTATTGTTGGTCTCTCTTGGCTCAATATGTTCCATTCATGAGTTAATTAACAAAGTGCATATGTTCAAACATATCAATAAATGGTTTATTAAGCCCATCAAAAATAAAAAAAATGTTCAACGAAATTATGGCAGAAAAATTATAGATCATTAATGCCACACCAATAGTATATTAATATCAATAGTGCCATACAAATGGTATATGATGTGTTATTATTAATTCGTCAATTATCATGTCTTCATAAAAAAGTAGCATATATGTTTTTCATAAAGGATATTAGATAAAGCAAAAGTAATGAAATTGATCAAATCTAAAACTCAAAAATGTACATATCATCACTTGGTTTTTTTTTCTCGAATGCGCAAAAAACTTACACGTCAATATATTAGCAGGAATCACTTGGTTTTACTAGCAAATTCATTAATTCATTATCAAACTTGGCAATATTCTAATGAATTACAAGACACGTATATAAACATCAATCTAGCTGGATAGCTTGAATAGTAATGATAGTTAGCAACAATTTAATCCACATTTCCTCCAGTTTTGCAACTGTACATATAACTGAATTTTGATGACACACAACTCGTACGTAAACATCACATCTACATATATGTGTAAGAACATTCTTGCAATATATTCTTCGATTACATCAACTTTGCTTGTTGGAGTAGCTAGATGTTGAATTTGTCATGGAAGAAAAAGAAGTTCAAAAGGCAAGGGGAGAGTGAAGGGTATATGCTCTGTCCTGAAAATGATGGAATGGACTTCTCTCTTGTATTTTATATATTTCCAAACAGGCTACAAGAAAACGAAACAAAATTGGTCATTTTCTAGTTTATCCATGGTGCCAGGTAGATTTAATTATTAATTATATATTGGTTCACCAAGTCTTGTTTATCACAATAATCTGCAACATATTCAGGCCAGTATATTTTTAATTTTCCAAACAAGTAACGATATATTAAAGGTATAAATAACTGGAAATTAATATTTTTCTATTAGCCCATGATTTTTATGACGTCTCAGATTGAATGCACCCCCTGACCTACCAAATTTTACTTTTTGCATAAAAATTATATACTATCTCCGTTCCAAAGTATATACTTTTCTAGAATTCAAATTTTGTACCACAATGTAAGCATATGTGCACTAATTCTATTGTTCCTATCATTTCAATGATTGCTAAGCCAATCATGTGCTTTCCAAGGGAATTTAATTAATTCAAAATTAAAAAATAACAACTGAAATAACTAAAATAAAATATTTTGATCTAACCTTAGTATTTGTTAAACAAGTTTAAAATGGTTATATGTTTTGGAATGGAGAGAGTATATCTTTTTGGCTGCTTCTCTTGATATATAGTCCACAATTAATAAATAAACTTAATGCATGTTAGTTTTCTATGATTCGTATTAAGCACACTATACATACATGTACGACACATCGCATATTCACATTTCATATTTTCATTTTTATCATGATCATGCCATTATAAGTTCACCTCTTAGCGATACTGATATGTCTTGCAGAAGTTATTGTGTACTATACCTATCCACAAGACTAAACTCCACTTTTCACTATATAGGCATGGTTAAGCATTATAGTAGGTGCTATCAGCTAGTACTAACAAACTGGTCAAGAATGGAGAGGGAATCAAAAAGGGACCCCCCCTCCCCCCTCTACACAATAGCAAGGGAAAATGGCTCCAACATTATCTCTTAGTTTGTGTGATGCACATTCTTCTTTTAAAAAAAACCGTTTCCTATACGCAATTCCAACATCTCTTTTTGCTGATATTTATTCATTCTCTTGAGTTTCAGCCACAAAATTTTCATTTCTTAATTTCTCTTTTCCAATACCAATACATAAACGTAGAAGTCTCCCATATTATACTCTTTTTTACCCTTTTCACGAATATAATTTGGTCGGCCGATTCCCTTTTAGTTTTTGTTTGATTATCTTGCTGCTAGGCCTCCTCTAGTGATCACTTGTAGTTGCCGCCTGTCAATTCCATCACAATACAGTGATTGGTACTAAACATAGACAAGCATGTATATTTGATCATATAGTGGTAATCCAAACTTTATCATTGTTGTTGCTAGCAATGTAATGTAGCCTTTTGTTGTCCTAGCTAGAAGGAAAACCTTTATTGTAACAATAATGTATATCTTGTGATTTTACTTGATTGTGGAAATCTTCAGAGCACCTGTGATCTAAAGAATTCACATCAATCTGGGAAAATTCATGCATGATAAACCATATCAAATTTATATAAACGGAAGACATATTCTATCATCTATCAATAAAGGTTGGGTAACCTCATTTTGATGCTAACTATTAGCCTTGTGTCTCCATGTGTTATAGGATACCTTAGTCCAATATACAACGACCCTCTCCAATTGCCGATCAAGTATTGACTATTGACAGCCCTCGTCCCCTTTGCATACATGATACATATTTCTTGCTGAGGCTCTGCATTGAGTTTCACCACTTTACTTCTGCATTTGGAATTTTGTTTATATAAATAAAATATTGTTTAAATAATCTTCATATATACATGTTGAAATACGTTATCCTCAGGAGCTAGATTTTTCACCCTCTATCCAAGTACACCCTCTATTTTTTATATGACGTTAACTTTTACATTCATGTTTGACCCTTCGTCATTTTTAAAACAATATATAATTATTAATTATTTTGTTATAATTTGATTTATTATTATAGGAACTTTAAGTATAACTCATATTTTTTATATTTGGATAATTTTGTTGATAAGGTGAACGATACGGCATTATATAAAAAAATAGAGAGAACTAATAAAATCCAATGGGAAAAAAGTCCAGTGGGAAAATGGAGAAGTATGTTTTATTGAAAAAAAAGAGAGAAAAGCACAACAACAAAAATTGGGGTCGTAACATGGACACGTCACTCGGATTCCCTCCTTGCCCCGTAACCCACTGACAGGTGGCCCCACTCGTCCCGGGGACCCACCTGTCTGTGGGCGTGGCGGATCACCAACCCGCGCGCGGCAGCCGCTTTTGGAGGTGGGCGTCCCCACGTGGCAACTACCGTGACGGAGCCGGCCACCCGCGTGGGGCCCACCCAAACTTACCGCTACACGGACACGTGTCGACCTCCCACCTCTCCTAAACCTGGACGCCTCTGGTTGGGCCGCTGATCGGCGCGGCGCAGGGGATCCCGGCGATTCGGTGGGGGCAGCCCCAGCCCACCCCTTCGCGAGAAGGTCAAGGGCCCGGCCAATGGCGCCTCGGCAGCTCGACGCCACGTCGCTGTCTGGTGGGCCCGCCATGGCCCACCGGGCAAGAGCACGCGCGGGCCCCACACGAGGACTGGGTGCAATTGGACAGAAAATACGAGAGATATTTCTTCATTTTTGCACGCGCCGGCTAGAGCAGCAGACATTTGATAAAAAAATTATCTGATTTTTTAATTATTATTATATTAATGATATAACCATGAAAATGATTATTATAAAATTAAAATTTTATTTTTACAAGTGCAACATGCTAAAAATTTTTATAGATTTTTTTGTAGAAAAAGTATAACCCAGTTCGATAAGTATGTATAAAAACGAGAAAATAAAACTATGAAAAAAAAAGGCACAAAGCTAGGTGTGGTGGTGCATGGAGGGAGTGGTAGTTGGAGGCAGAAGAGAAGCAGGGCATGAGAGCGGTGTCGGTTGATGAGGGGGACGCAGGGGCATGGCCTTGGTCCGCCATTGTCGTCTATGCCCATTCATGCATCACTGTTGTTATCGCTCGTGTGATGACTAGTGTCTAGCTACAACCAAGATAGTGTTAATTGATTTAATGGATATCTCATTTTTATAATGGTCATCTGGTGTATAAACAACTGAATTAGTTACTTTTAAATTAAGTGAAAAAATGCTTAATTTAGTAGTCGTGTGAGGAGAGGGAGGAAGAAGAAGAGGTGAGGAAAAAGAACAGGGGTCGAAGGAGAAAGAAGTTAACTGATCCCCAAACTTTTGGATCCTAGATCCGCCACCAAATGGAAAGATCATGTAAGTAAATTTTTTATATAAAATCTTTGCACGAAACATATTATTAGTAGGAGATCGGGACACATGCCCACAAGATTACGGAGGACAAACTTCTATAACTCATTTGATGCCTTGATGGCATGAAGGTTTCATGGCTGAATTAGGTGTTTTAAGTTTTTTTCTAGAGTATTCTCATACAGAATTAATTGTACATCTACTTGAGAGTGTAATTAAGCACTAATTGTAGCCGTTTATCATGGATCGTAGACGTAGTTGTTCGATATTAATGCTTGTCTGGAACCATGGTACGTAGGATAGGTTTGTAAGATCAATGAATAATTTGGTTGGACGATTAGTTCCGCACCTAGACTGTTTTTTTTAGAAAAGTCAAAGTTGTCCGAAGGATGGACTATTAATTCTTTTATGGTTGTTTAAAGTCGTCCTATATATCTTAGGGATCAGGTTCCTCTGCGGTTAAAGGCATGGTGCTTTTGTCAATAACATGTGAGCCCTATGATTTGCTGGGCCGATATGTCAGTGACAAAGACAGTGTCTTTAACTGCAGAGGATCTCAATCCATATCTCAGACTACTCGTCTAACTGATCTATTACGAAATTTTAGCTCACATATGTTAGACTATGAAACAGCCACATTCTTAACTTGTAGTTGGTATATTCAACCGATATTTTTGTGTGTCATCTAAAACATATTTTTATATAGCGTATACTAAAATAGCATGTAGAATCCATAAACTTAATTAAATTATAGAATAGGAAATTAAGTTAGAGCTCGATGAATATGATTATCCGGTGCATTTGCCAAAAAGAAAATTACAAGATGTGAATACACAATCGACAGACACATAAGCTGCTACACTAACAAGGCACACATGAACAGTAACAGTTTGCTTCCTACACAGTGATGTGTAGTCATGTACATGGTGCAAGCCAGCACTACAGGACCAATGATATGATCAGTCTTTTAAAAAACTAGAATAAAAGATAAATTAAGAGCAAGCATGACACAAGCTAGCTAGCAGTATTAATTAATTAAACATAAACATGCTTTTCGTTTCTACCTACGTTGATTGATTCACATTTCTCTATCTTGCATGTCGCGCTCTGCATCTTTTGGATCAGTTAGTTTCTGCACCTCCAATGAGGAAACTTAACTGATCGATCTGGCTGGCTTTACGCATGATTTGTCCAAATTAATGTTTCTTTTTTTATTGATAGGATTCCCGTTTCACAAGTGTTTGGTTTCATGCTAATATCGACGTACGTAACGGGTCAATCTCATGTGATCGATCGATTGTTTAGTTAATTAG